>NW_021612229.1:0-2500 GCF_004785775.1 Grammomys surdaster | reverse complement strand
ACAATTACTGCTCTGCTTTGAAAGCTCTAATTCTGCTGATTATCTGCCCATACATGAGAATTAAATTTAGAATATTTTGCTTTGTGATAAATTTACATGGAGAAAAATCTTGTTTTCATTACCTGAGATGAAATTGGTTCACTTAAGGTTTTCAATATACCACAAAATCAATAGTAAGAATTTGTTTGTATAGTTTTATGCCTTTTATAAATTTATAAGTTCCAGAAATCCAAGTACTTTCCAATGACTGCTTCAAGATGTGACTGGTAGTTACTAGCAGAGTTTCCATCTGTGAGGTAACATTGAAGAGGGGTTGCTTCACTCATGAAATATAAGAATAAGACTCATTCTTTGCATTCTTGATTATTGATCTAAAAATTGTATCTTTTGTTGTCGTTGTGGAGTCTGAAGAACATAGCTGAGGCAGGACAACCAGTTTAAGTCTATGGCTGCATCATTGGTCTGCAGTACCCTAGGCTTTTAGACTCTTTTTCTTCATTATGTATTTGGTGCAGATTCTGTGAAATAGGCTGAAGAGATGCCTAAATACTTTGGAGAACACCCTGGAGGGTTCTTCTTTCTGTGCACTCTATTGTGATTTCAATTGGAAACTTGTGGGTCTCCTTCATAGTGTGGCATGTCCTAATGGGAGTTTTGCAAATTTCTGACATATTAACAAAAAAAAAAAAGGAAGGGAGGGAGGGAGAGACGGAAGGAAGAAAAGAAAAGAAAAGAAAATAAAAGAAAAGAAAAGAAAAGAAAAGAAACATTCAACATGGAAAATTTTCTTAACTCATGATTCAGAAAAATCCTTCATATTGTATTTCATGTACGAATGGTATCGATGTGTCGGATATAAGAGGAAAGCAATGAGATCCTGTAAATGATGAATACATATGTTTCCTGAAAGGATAGCCCAGCAACATCAGCACCACATGGGACTTGGTGCAAACACCAATCTCAGACCACATCCGAGGTTGCTAAATGGGATACGCTGAAAGTCATCCAAGAAGCCTCTGCCCCAACAAGCCTGTTGATTTTGCTGTAGGTGACAGTTTGACGAGTTTACTACACGTTCTTAGGGGCCAAGTGACTCTTAGACATGCACCATGATTTCACAGAACAGTGGAATAGTGCAAAGTCTGTAAATTCTAAGAGATAGTGTTATTGGCCTGTCAAGATTAGTTGAATAGCCTTTTGTATTTTCTCTTCCAGAAGAAACTTTTAATCTCAATAAAATGCTTTGTTAAGCTGGGCTTTTCATTTTCTGAACAGTTTTCCTTCCTGTGCTGAACTGTAAGACCTCAAAAATGTTTTGGTTCTCTGTTTCATGTTAAGTTCCTTATATCTCATGACTATAGAGGAAGCATCCTATTGTGTATGAGATTTTATAACAGAAAGCAGACTATATTGGTAAGATAGCCAGTCAGTTACAAGGAAATTGTCATGAACCTATTAGTTCAAAGTCAGAAATTACCTGCAGGAGTAGAGAAGGCAACTGAAATGGCTACTGTATTTCATATCATAAGAGTGATAACATTCAGTAATGCCAGTGAATATCTATCGAGGGCATAGGCTATGCTATTTCTTATTCACTTGAGTGATTTTTTTTCAATGAAAAGAAAGGAGGTGATGATCCCAACACTGATAGGTTATATTTTACATGGTAATCATCAGAGTCTTGCAAACAATACCCATGTCAGAAATTGAATGTTATGGCAGGCATTTATAAGATGGAGCTAATATCATGGAGAAGTTAGTAGTTCACATGGGATGGATTTTACTTTGACAGAATTGATAGATTTTATTGCCAATTTTTAACTATGAATGCATTCATAGAGTATATGGAATTTTTTTCGCCATCCAGAACTCTGAATTACTGATTGAAATGCCACATGTAATCATTCCTCCCATCTTTTGTCTGAAAAGACATTCTAACATGAAAGGGGACGTGATGTGCAGCCTCAACCAGAGATTGTCCTTTAATGCAAATAAGGCAGGTACAGTGAAAGAATTTTTCAAAATTAATTAAGTTTTAGCCAAAATTCAGCTTACACATTAGGAAAGCTTATGAGTGGGTAAGTGGAAATGAAGGGCAGGGTGGGCAGGTCTCAGATTGAGAGGCCACCCAAAGGGGCCAGGACTGGGTCAGAATGAGTTGCCACCCATAATCCATCAGCTCCGCCAGTATGTTGTAGAGCCAGATACCTCTTCTGCAAGTGACTGGAAGCTGAGACACTGTCAGATGTGTTCAAAACAGTACCCCTCCTCAAACAACTCTACATACTCCAATGATATTAGTGAACATTTTCAAGACAAAAAATTAACACTTTATGTTCTGCATTCTTTGCTCATCCATTTCTACCATTTAATTAAACTTGATCTTCTTATGTATATATTTTTTTTAATTTAAGAGGTTCTGTATACCCTTCCTGAGTTGATGGAGATGACTCTTTTTTTTTTTAACTAATGAGTAATATCACATCAATTGTCAATGCTG
>NW_021612228.1:1382-1998 GCF_004785775.1 Grammomys surdaster | reverse complement strand
TATAGTACTGGAAGTCCTAGCCAGAGCAATTAGACAAAAAAAGAAGTCAAAGGGATACAAATAGGAAAGGAAGAAGTCAAAATATCGCTATTTGCAGATGATATGATAGTATACTTAAGTGACCCCCAAACTTCCACCAGTGAACTCCTAAACCTGATAAACAACTTCAGCAAAGTGGCTGGTTATAAAATCAACTCAAACAAATCAGTAGCCTTCCTCTACATGAAAGATAAACAGACTGAAAAAGAAATTAGTGGAATGACACCCTTCACAATCGTTGCAAATAATATGAATTACCTTGGTGTGAATCTAACCAAGCAAGTGAAAGACCTGTACAACAAGAACTTCAAGTCCCTAAAGAAAGAAATCGAAGAAGATCTCAGAAGATAGAAAGATCTCCCATGCTCATGGATTGGCAGGATTAATATAATAAAAATGGCCATCTTGCCAAAAGCAATCTACAGATTCAATGCAATCCCCATTAAAATCCCAACTCAATTCTTCACAGAGTTAGAAAAGGAAATTCTCAAATTCATGTGGAATAACAAAAAAACCCAGGATAGTGAAAACTATTCTCAACAATAAAAGAACTTCTGGAGGAATCACCATTCCTGAC
>NW_021612228.1:0-1282 GCF_004785775.1 Grammomys surdaster | reverse complement strand
TAAAACCAGATACACTGAAACTAATAGAAGAGAAGGTAGGGAAGACCCTCGAATACTTGGGCACAGGGGAAAAGTTCCTGAACACAACACCATTGGCATATGCTCTAAGGTCAAGAATTGACAAATGGAACTTCATAAAATTGCAAAGTTTCTGTAAGGCAAAGGACACTGTCAATAGGACAAAATGACAATCAACAAATTGGGAAAAGATCTTTACCAATCCTTCATCTGATAGAGGACTAATATCCAATATATACAAAGAACTCAAGAAATTAGACTCCAGACAACCAAATTACCCTATTAAAAAATGGGGTACAGAGCTTAACAAAGAATTTTCAACGGAAGAAACTCGAATGGCCGAGAAGCACCTAAAGAAATGTTCAGTATCCTTAGTTGTCAGGGAAATGCAAATCAAAACAACCCTGAGATTCCATCTCACAACAGTCAGAATGGCTAAGATTAAAAACTCAGGTTATAGTAGATGCTGGCAAGGTTGTGGAGAAAGAGGAACACTTCTCCATTGTTGGTGGGACTGCAAGATGGTGCAACCACTTTAGAAATCAGTGTGGCGGTTCCTCAGAAAATTGGACATAGCATTACCTGATGATCCAGCTATACCGCTCCTAGGCATATACCCAGAAGATGCTCAAACATATAACAAGGACATATGCTCAACTATGTTCATAGCAGCCTTATTTATAATAGCCAGGAGCTAGAAAGAACTCAAATGTCCTTCAACTGAGGAATGGATTAAAAAAAATGTGGTATATTTACACAATGGTGTATTACTCAGCTATTAAAAACAATGAATTAGAGAATTTCCTAGGTAAATGGATGGAACTAGAAATTATCATCCTGAGTGAAGTAAGCCAATCACAAAAGAACAGACATGGTATTCACTCACTGATTATTGGATATTAGCCCAGAACCTTGAAATGCCCAAGATGCAACTCACACATGAAGCTCATAAAGAAGGAAGACCAAGCGGGGGTGATTCGGTCCTTCTTAGAAGGAACAACAAAATACTCAAGGGAGCAAATATGGAGACAAAGTGAGAGACAGAAACTGAAGGAGCGGCCGTCTGAAGACCATTCCACCTGAGTATCCATCCCATGTGCAGTCACCAAAGGTAGATGCTGATATGGAAGTCAGGAAGTGTGTGCTGATAAGAGCCTGATATGGATGTCTCCTCAGAGGCCTTCAAGAGTCTGACATATTCAGAGGCATATGCTCACAACTAGCCATTGAACTGATCATGGGGTTCTCAATGGAGGAGTTAAGA
>NW_021612227.1:0-1115 GCF_004785775.1 Grammomys surdaster | reverse complement strand
GGAAGCTGTCAAGGTACTTCATTTTCCATCACAACTAAACTATTTAAATGGAAAGCCACGGTGCAAAAGCTCTCCAGGAATAATTCAATTGAGCAGCATCCCAACTGCTGCTGGCTATTCTGTCCTACTGTGAAGTACAACCACAAGGGTTTCTTTTTTCTAACTTGGTGAGAAGGTCTATGCAATCACATAGGACAAATATGTTCCAACCCAGTCAAAGTAGTCTCTCTAAAGCAGTAGTCAGATCATATATGCACTATGCCAAGATATTGGGTAGGGTCCAACACTCATCTTGAGATCAGCAATTGATAAAAACTGTACCATAAAAAGGCAACTTCTTAGAGTTTTTAGAGTCCCATTGAAGGTACCCACATTTGCCCCATTCTGGTTGAAGGGAGGGTGCATTTGTTTCCAAAGACTAAACTACATGTTTATACTAAGTGAGTCACACTCTTCCTTGAACTCATCTAAGCTCCTGGGTCTAAGAATAGCATTTTCAATATTCTGCCCGTGGTCAATTTATTTTAAGGTGAAATGGCTTGCCATGTCTGTATACTGAGAAGCTGAACCCTTTCTGTGAGCTTTTTTGGGGAATAGTCGACATGAATGGCATTGTGATTCGGTTCCTGAAAAAGTGGTATCTTGTTAAACAAATTCCAAAGTAGGCATTTATTTCCTGAATACAGGGAAACTTCTTTTTTGCATGCAGTGAAAAGAAAAAAGAGCTGGATGAAACAGTGCAATGTAAAGATGGAGGTTTGTGGGAAACAAGGCAACACATAAAACCTTAACTCATCCACATGGAAATGTTTCTTGTGGTGTGAGGGTTTTTCAACTAATTGACAGTTGTTTTGCCTTTTGCAAAGACATTATATGGAGGCCTCCCATACTGGAAATCTAGAGACATCATCATTCTCACTGATCAAGGCTCTGTCCCCTGGGTTTCCTGTGTCATAAAATGAGCCAATTCTGCAAAGTCTTGGAAGGATCTGCAGATATCCTGTCACTCCTGCAAATTTGATAAACCAAGTTGGAGGCCCATGATGAGGAATGAGTTATCCTGCTCTAAGAACTTTCATTAGGTCATCCTTAGGTGGGTAAGAATAATTGGGATT
>NW_021612226.1:1108-2926 GCF_004785775.1 Grammomys surdaster | reverse complement strand
TCTAAGTGAAACTGGTCAATCATATTAAAAACGAATGATAGGTGATTGCATTTAGATACTTAGAATAATCAAATACCCGGAATGATCAAATTCATAAAGCTTTGAAAGTAGGACAGTGGCTTCCAGGAGTGAAGCAGAGGAGGCTGGAGAATTGGAATCTTAACAGTAGAGAGTTTCAGTTTTGCAAAATAGAAAGATTCCTAAAGACACGTGGTGTTAATGATGGCTCCCTAACAGTGTATATGCACTTACTGTGACTGAGACGTACATATAAAAATGGTTAAAATGTGTAGCCCAGGCTGGCCTCGAACTCGTGATCCTCCTGCCTCTGCCTCCTTCAGCAAATCCTACCAGTGTGCGCCACCACAGGGGAAAAGTTCCTGAACAGAACACCAATGGCATATGCTCTAAGATCAAGAATTGACAAATGGGACTTCATAAAATTGCAAAGTTTCTGTAAGGCAAAGGACACTGTCAATAGGACAAAACGACAACCAACAAATTGGGAAAAGATCTTTATCAATCCTACATCTGGTAGAGGGCTAATATCCAATATATACAAAGAACTCAAGAAATTAGACTCCAGACAACCAAATTACCCTATTAAAAAATGGGGTATAGAGCTTAACAAAGAATTTTCAACGGAAGAAACTCGAATGGCCGAGAAGCAGCTAAAGAAATGTTCAGTGTCCTTAGTCATCAGGGAAATGCAAATCAAAACAACTCTGAGATTCCATCTCACACCAGTCAGAATGGCTAAGATTAAGAACTCAGGTGATAGTAGATGCTGGTGAGGGTGTGGAGAAAGAGGAACACTACTCCATTGTTGGTGGGACTGCAAGATGGTGCAACCACTTTGGAAATCAGTGTGGCGGTTCCTTAGAAAATTGGACATAGAATTAACCTGAGGATCCAGCTATACCACTCCTAGGCATATACCCAGAAGATGCTCAAACATATAACAAGGATATATGCTCAACTATGTTCATAGCAGCCTTATTTATAATAGCCAGGAGCTGGAAAGAACCCAGATGCCCTTCAACTGAGGAATGGATTCAAAAAATGTGGTATATTTACACAATGGAGTATTACTCAGCTATTAAAAACAATGAATTCGAGAGGTTCCTAGGTAAATGGATGGAACTACAAAATATCATCCTGAGTGAGGTAAGCCAATCACAGAAGAACACACATGGTATTCACTCACTGATTATTGGATATTAGCCCAGAACCTTGAAATGCCCAAGATGCAACTCACAGGCCACATGAAGCTCATAAAAAAAAGGAAGACCAAGTGGGGGTGATCCAGTTCTTCTTAGAAGGAGCAACAAAATACTAAAGGGAGCAAATATGGAGACAAAGTGAGGGACAGAAACTGAAGGAGGGGCCATTTGAAGACCTTTCCACCTGAGTATCCATCCCATGTGCAGTCACCAAAAGTAGATGCTGATGTGGAAGTCAGGAAGTGCATGCCGATAAGGGCCTGATATGGATGTCTCCTCAGAGGCCTTCAAGAGTCTGACATACTCAGAGGCAGATGCTCACAACTAGCCATTGAACTGATCATGGGGTTCTCAATGGAGGAGTTAGAGTGAAGACTGAAGGAGCTGAAAGGGTTTATGGCACCATGAGGAGAACAACAATACCAACCAACCACAGCTCCCAGGGTCCTAACCACCAGCCTGGGAGCACTTATGGAGGGATCCAGGGCTTCAGCTGAATATGTAAGAGTGGAGGGCCCTGCCGGGCACAGGTGGAAGATGAGATCCTTGACCTCATGAAGGCTGGATGCCCCAGGGGGTGGGAATTTTGAGGGTG
>NW_021612226.1:0-1008 GCF_004785775.1 Grammomys surdaster | reverse complement strand
TGGGTGGGGGATGGGGTAAGGGGATAACATATGAAATGTAAATAAAATATCCAATAAAAAAAAGAAGAAGAAAAGGGTCTGAAGAACAGGCAAAAAAAAAATGGTTAAAATGGCAAATTGAGTGCTATGTAAATTTTGCCACAGTTAAGTAAAGCATCCAAAGTAATATACTCAAAAGAGTCTATTTTCAAGTCTGAGAAACATAAGATTAAATGAAGACAAGCTGATATGTTTACCACAGGACTTCACGATTTGTGACTGAGCAAGTTTCCCAGGCTTTACACTTGGTAAAAGGGAGAGATGACGTGCACTTTGTTCAACCTTTCTTTGACCACACATTATTTAATTGGCAGGGTTTCCATCTCTGTTATTCTTTAACAGAACACTTTGAAAAACATTGCCTTGGGGAAATACTGAGAGAACAGAACATAGTCAGAAATATGACCTTAATATCCAAAAATGAATTTATTAGTGGTACAGATGTGGAATATGGACGAGTAGAGAGAGTCATAAAACTGATGAATGAGAGAGCTGCGCATTGTGTTAAAACACCCTTGAAGTGCAGAAGAATCAGCTTTGAAAGACTAGCCTGTAAGCTTGATCCCTTTGTAGCCCAATTAATTTTATATCAATCAGTTCCGTCTAGCATTTTGTTTTCTTTGTGGTGTGTTGTAGTTAGGGTTTCTATTGCTGTGGTAAAACACCATAACCAAAAGCAATTACAGTTTCCACCGAGGTCCTACTCCGTCACAGAGGGGCGCTGGGCTGTATTAAGCTGCAGCTGAGCACTAACACATGATTTTCTGTTTACCTTCCGCGAATACACCTACACACATCTAGGCACATCACCTGTACCCTTTAATTTAACTGTATCCTTCCAATAACTCCACGAGAATTAGTTTATGGTCACTATTTTCTTTTTTTTTTTTTAATTTTTATTGGATGTTTTATTTACATTTCCTATGTTGTCCCCTTACCCCATCCCCCACCCACCCAGGAACCCCCAAT
>NW_021612225.1:708-1791 GCF_004785775.1 Grammomys surdaster | reverse complement strand
GTCTCTTTCATGGTTTCGTATGGAATGTCCAAGTAATTTGCTATTTTACAGCAGAAAAGCACTATAGAACATGTTGAACAAACCTAATGTAAAGATACACGCATTTCTGTGTATTCTTATTTCCAGAGCTAAAGGCAAGTACAACACAGCTGAAAACACCTAAATCATGTTACATGTGACATTTCTCTTAGGAAGTGTGTTTGTTTTAAAGCAGAAACACTTTTAACACCCGGCCATGTAACTTTCGTTGTTTGATAAGGAATGTCCAAGTAATTTGATATTTTCCAGCAGAAAAGCACTATAGAACGTATTGAACAAACCTAATGTAAAGATACACGCTTTGCAGTGTATTCTTACTTCCAGATCTAAAGGCAAGTACAGCACAGCTGAAAACACCTAAACCATGTTACATGTGACATTTCAGTTAGGAAGTGTGTTTGTTTTAAAGCATAAACACTTTTAACACCCGGCCAAGTATCTTTCATGGTTTCAAATGGAATGTCCAAGTAATTTGCTATTTTACAGCAGAAAAGCACTGTAGAACGTGTTGAACAAACCTAATGTAAAGATACACGCATTGCAGTGTATTCTTACTTCCAGAGCTAAAGGCAAGTACAACACAGCTGAAAACACCTAAATCATGTTTACATGTGACATTTCAGTTACGAAGTGTGTTTGTTTTAAAGCAGAAACACTTTTAACACCCGGCCATGTATCTTTCATTGTTTGATATGTAATGTCCATGTAAGTTGCTGTATTCCAGCAGAAAAGCACTATAGAAAGTAGTGAACAAACCTAATGTAAAGATACACGCTTTGCAGTGTATTCTTTCTTCCAGAGTAAAGGCAAGTACAAAACTGCTGAAAACACCTAAATCATGTTAATTGTGACATTTCAGTTAAGAAGTGTGTTTGTTTTAAAGCAGAAACACTTTTAACACCCGGCCATGTGTCTTTCATTGTTTCTTATGGAATGTCCAAGTAATTTGCTATTTTCCAGCAGAAAAGCACTATAGAATGTGTTGAACAAACTTAACGTAAAGATACACACATTGCAGTGTATTCTTACTTCCAGAGCTAAAGG
>NW_021612225.1:0-608 GCF_004785775.1 Grammomys surdaster | reverse complement strand
TTTGCAGTGTATTCTTACTTCCAGAGCTAAAGGCAAGTACAACACAGCTGAAAACACCTAAATCATGTTTACATGTGACATTTCAGTTACGAAGTGTGTTTGTTTTAAAGCAGAAACACTTTTAACACCCGGCCATGTGTCTTTCATGGTTTCTTATGGAATGTCCAAGTAATTTGCTATTTTCCAGCAGAAAAGCACTATAGAATGTGTTGAACAAACTTAACGTAAAGATACACACATTGCAGTGTATTCTTACTTCCAGAGCTAAAGGCAAGTACAACACTGCTGAAAACACCTATATCATCTTACATGTGACATTTCAGTTAGGAAGTGTGTTTGTTTTAAAGCAGAAACACTTTTAACACCAGGCCATGTCTCTTTCACGGTTTCGTATGGAATGTCCAAGTAATTTGCTAGTTTCATGCAGATAAACACTATGGAACGTGTTGAACAAACCTAATGTAAAGATACACGCATTGCAGTGTATTCTTACTTCCAGAGCTAAAGGCAAGTACAACACAGTTGAAAACACCTAAATCATGTTTCATGTGACATTTCAGAAAGGTAGTGTGTTTGTTTTAAAGAAGAAACACTTTTAACACCCAGCC
>NW_021612224.1:214-3240 GCF_004785775.1 Grammomys surdaster | reverse complement strand
TGTGTTTCTCCTGAAATTTTTGGACAAATAGGAGTATTTTACCTGTGGGGATGAATATGATTATCATATGTACCTGTTCTTTATTTTTGGCAGAATGTGGCCTCAGAACTCTTGATCTTCATGTTATGGGTAGTCGTTAGTCCCCATGTAGATATTTGAAATTGACCACCATTATGTGGAAGACCAGCCAGAGCATTCCACTTCTGAGTTATCTCATTCTCCTGCCCTATGTTGCTTATTTATGATCAACATTTATATTATTAATATTTTTATCTGTCCATTTGAATCTGTTTAAACATTTATTCCGTTTTAGTAAAATTTTATTAATGTAGCATTTTAAACTGGTACACTTTACATTTCTCTAAGATGAATGCAGAACTGCTTTTAATGTCTAATTCTTTGTAGGAACTTCAGTAAAGAACGATGAGTTCTCTCTATCATTTCTGTTCTCTTGGTTGATTTTTACAGGGGCATGAGTGTCTTAATATGTTACTTTTGCTGTCCTGAAACTTGTTGCATTGACCATGCTGGCATCAAGCTCAAGGACATACAGCTCCCTGTGCCTCTGACATTAAAGACATGACCAAAACCACCCAGAATTTATATCATTTATGTACTTACTAATTGTTCACATAATTCCTTTAATGTGTGATCAGTGCTGTTAGTCTGTTTCCCTCTCCATCTCCCTCTCAATTGGCATTTCTCTTGCAAAGCTATATCCTATTCAGTGGGTTCAGAAGCAACACATGCAACTGTCATAATACAAGATCCTATTAAAATGACATAGACATTAGATTATAACTTCTGTGTCAAAGAAATAAATGATAGTAGTACCAGAAATGTATGATTATATTGTCTAGGAAGCAAATATTTATTTACAGTGATGTCAGTATCATGGTTTGTGTTGTACACATATTTTAGGATGCAATAAATATTGATGATGTGCATATCAACTTCACTGGAGAAGAGTGGGATTTGCTGGATCCTTCCCAGAAGAATCTCTACAAAGATGTGATGCTGGAGACCTACTGGAACCTCACTGATATAGGTAAGACTGTGAATTTTCTTTTGTTTTTCAAAATAAGGGGACAAATATTTCTTGACTATTGATGACACTCTGTTATTTGAATCGGGGACATGGAAGACTGAGTAAAATAAATCAGAGTCAGTGCTGTGAAAAACGACAGTATGTTGACTTTTGCCTAATTTCCAATACTATATAATTCATTTTTTCATACTGTGTTTTAGGGTACAATTGGGAAGACCACCATATTGAAACAGAATTTCAAAATACTAGACGATACAAAAGGTAATGTTAATGTGCAAACTGAATCATATATGCCTCTGAGGCAATTTTAATATGTCCTGGAAACTGTAAAGTAAAGGAAGTATGTAAAATATCCGTCCTTTAAGCTATGATATCAGTCCTGTAAGTCCTTTATAGCTATGATTAAAATATTCTTACAAAGCCATGGGCTTAATGTCAGTTATCTGATTTGTGTTTGCAAGGCATTCCTCTAAGGAAGGAGACATAGAAACAATTCCTTAAGAGATGCCTTTATTTGATTTGTAACTCAATTAGAGCTATGCTGTGGAACTACCAATCTGATCAGTCTCATAATATTTAGATGTTGCACATTGAATAGTGATAAACATATATCCAAAGCCATGCAGTAAGTACATAGTCCCTGGTAAATTCAGTGATACTCATGTTTTTGTAGTGACAATGCTAAATTTACTGAGAGGTCAGTTTATGAGAGTCAAGAATGTTGCCGTGGAGAAACCTCACTCCACATACAGTATGTCTAGAAGAAACAAAAACTCAAATGGTGTTAAATCAATGCGGAAAGCTTTCATTTCTTCTTTTTATGTGTATATCAAGTGTCAGAATAAAAAAAAAATTCTATGTGAGCATAGGAATATTTAAAGGAGCAACATCCCTATCTTTATTCCAGAACAGTAAGAAGATATGTAGCATTCTGCCTTTGAAAGATTTTCTGAATATTGTAGAAGTCTGCAATTAATTGGTTTTCTGAATTTACTGGGAACATCCCCAAAGTCACACTGGAAAATATCCCAATGGGTACTAGAAAAGTGTAAATTTTTTCTGTTTTTCCTGATTCACAGCAGTAATGTGGTGTGATTCACACTACAGAAAATTTATGAATATAATCAGTGTTACAAAGGTCTCCTTTTTTGCATTTTCCTTCAGATACATGAAATATATCATATAGAAATCTCATAGAGAAAAACAATGTTATACCTGTGAGACATGTATTAAAGATTCTTGTCATCACAGGTGATTTCAAAGAGGCATCAAGCCAGAGTTGGGGAGAACACTATGAATATATGAAGTGATAAAACCTTAATATATGGTTCTTCTTTATTATTAAACCAAACTGTAAAATTAATTTATATTGATTAAATGATTGATCAGGGTAATGAAAGTGGTAAAGATTTCACTTGTGCGAATTATCATTGCAGGCATGTAAGAAGTCATAGTGGGAAGAAACCATATGAATGCAATCAGTGTGGTAAAGCCTTTGGAACACCCAGTCATCTCCAATATCATAAAAGAACACATAAGGGAGAGAAGCCTTATGAATGTAATCATTGTGATAAAGCCTTTGCAACATCCAGTACTCTCAAATTTCATAAAAGAACACATACTGGAGAGAAACCTTATGAATGTAATCAATGTGGTAAAGCCTTTACAAGACCCACTAATCTCCAGTATCATAAAAGAACTCATACTGGAGAGAAACCTTTTGAATGTCATCAGTGTGGTAAAGCCTTTGCAACATCCAGTACTCTCAAATGTCATAAAAGAACACATACTGGAGAGAAACCTTATGAATGTAATCAGTGTGGTAAAGCCTTTTCACAAAGGAATAGTCTCCAATGTCATAAAAGAGCACATACTGGAGAGAAATGTTATGAATGTAATCAATGTGGTAAAGTCTTTTCACACCAGAGTAATCTCCAATGTCATAAAAGAACACATACTGGAGAGAAACCTTATGAAT
>NW_021612224.1:0-204 GCF_004785775.1 Grammomys surdaster | reverse complement strand
ATAAAAGAACACATACTGGAGAGAAACCTTATGAATGTAATCAATGTAGTAAAGCCTTTTTAATTCACAGTGATCTTCAACGTCATAAAAGAACACATACTGGAGAGAAACCTTATGAATGTATTCAGTGTGGTAAAGCCTTTGCAAGATCCAGTAATCTCAAATGTCATAAGAGAACACATACTGGAGAGAAACCTCATGCAT
>NW_021612223.1:945-4683 GCF_004785775.1 Grammomys surdaster | reverse complement strand
GGGGGATTCTAGGCAGGGGCTCTACCACTGAGCCACGCCCCCAGCCCCTCACTGGGGGATTCTAGGCAGAGGCTCTACCACTGAGCCACGCCCCCAGCCCCTCACTGGGGGATTCTAGGCAGGGGCTCTACCACTGAGCCACGCCCCCAGCCCCTCACTGGAGGATTCTAGGCAGGGGCTCTACCACTGAGCCACGCCCCCAGCCCCTCACTGGGGGATTCTAGGCAGGGGCTCTACCATTGAGCTGCGTCTCCAGTCCCCTAACACTAAGTCTTAGTCCTACCACCAGCTCTGGCACTGAGGTCATAAACTGGCCACTCAAAGGCCTCTAGACCCTTTTGTTTGGTCTGTCTGCCTTTCTTTCTTTCTTTTTCTTTCTTTCTTTCTGTCTTTCTTTCTTTCTTTCTTTCTTTCTTTCACTTAGTTGCAATTGATTTAAAATCAGATTTTTAATTTTTCTTGAAAAAAGTTACACTCTAGTAACCCTGGTCCTACATACGTGCATAAGGAACTCAGACAACCTCGCCTCAGTTCTGGTTCCCAAAGGCCCCTAGCCACGCAACACTGAGGTGTGGCTTTCTACGAGACCCGGTGGACCTACTCATCCTACCCAAGACCCAGCCGTTCATGCCTCTGGACCTGCCTGAACTTGACTTTGCCTTCCGGATTCCCCTCGACTCTCCTTCCCTATAGCCCCTTGCTATCACTTGAGAGTTGACCCCAAGCCCTTTCATCTTGTGGTTCCCCCACCCCCACCACCCCACTTTCCCTCGGTACCCACCCAGCTGTGGCTATCTCCACGCCAGGCCACACCCAGCAGGATGAGCAGCAGAGCAGAGGCTGTGACTGACTTCATGGTTCTTCTACTCTCTGACAGTGAGTGCCTCAGCCTCCTGCCCTGGGATTTTATCCCAGGGAGACTCCTCCCACTCCAGTCCTTCCTTAGGTGACTCATAGCTTCCCTCGCTTTCTCTCTTTCTCACTCCCACTCCACCCAGCTCAGGGTTGCACAAACCAGGGAGAGGGAAGATAAGGTGTCCTTTATCATCAGGGACAGGATGAAAATCAGCAAGTCATCTGTCAAGGGCTGCCAACCCTGAGTCCCTAGAGTGGAGCTGCATCATCCCAACCCCCTTACCTCAACCTGTTTCCAGTTGAAGAAAGGAGTTCTGCGTTTGAAATTCTGGAAGGAGAGGGAAAGATAAGAGAGTACCCGAGGTACCAGAACTCAGACAGTAAGAAATGATAACACACTAGGCAGCGTGCCAGGCGGCTGTAGCAAGGGCCAGGTGTGGCTTGGGGTTGGGTGAATAAAAGCATCTGGGAAATTGAGGGCACTTGAGTTTGAGATGCTGTTGGGGATAAAATGTAATGAGATGACCTATCTCAAAGATGCAAAGAGTCATCGGGCATGGTGATATGATGAGATGGCCTATCTTGAAGATGAAAGAGTTATCAGGCGTGGCGGTACACACCCACGATCTCTGCACTCAGAAGGCCAAGGCAAGAGGACTGTGGCTTCCAAGCTAGCCTGTGTTACATAGGGAATTCAAAGGCCAGCCTGGACTACCTAGCAAATTCAAAGCCAGCTAGGGATACATAGTGAGATCATGTCTCAAAAACGTGAAATAACAGCCGTGGGTGGGTGTTGGTTAGTAATAGAGCACTTGCTTACCTTGTGCTCTCTGTTCAATCTACAGCACACCAGAAATGAAACATATACTCCCCCCCCCAAAAAAAAGGACAATGTTTGTGTTGGGTGGACTGCATGTCTTTGCAGGAGACATTGGGGAAAGGGGACATGATAGCCTGGATCCCCAGGTCTTTGTAAAGTGGGAGCTTTCCTACCTCCCAGAGTCTGCGGAAGTAGAGTAAGGCCCGAGTGCTAGAAGGCGGGGCACGACCCTGTGAAAAAAAAGATGGGCAACAGGTTATCAGGGAGCCTGCCACTGCTCGCCTAAAGCCCAGACTCCTACTCCTGCCTCCTTTCAGCCTTCAGAGATACTTTGTAACTAATGTGTGAAAGGAATGCTGGGAATCCCCAGGGACACTAGAACCTGGAACAAAGCCTGGTTAGATCTCTGTGCTGTGTGTGGGCCCACGCCTAGCTCTGCCTTTTCCCAGTCCCTCTCCTTGACACAACCGTCACAAACCCCTCAGGATCCAGGGCTACCACAGTCACCAACATATCTCCCCACCCCGTCCTAGGACAACAGTAGAGGCGAAGAAAGGAGCGGAGACCAGCAGTATGGGGCAGCTACAGTTTATTTCCAGGGAGAAGGGTAAGAGTTAGGGGTGACAGAATGGTGGGCCTCTCATGCAGCCGGTAGCTCCTCATCTGGAGGTCATGGTTTGCGAGAGCTCCCCTTGTTGTCCTGAGCAGAGAAATAGGCTCTAAGAGGAAGCTTGAGGAGTGGGTATCTCTGGGGGCAGTGGTCGAGGGTGGGCTGGCAGGGATCCCGCTCTCAAAATCTGCATGGATCTTTTAAGATGCTAACTCTTCTCCACACAAACCAGACGGTCCAGCTTGGGCTAGAGCCCCTCCCCTCACTCCTCCTATTGGCTAAAGTGTTCAGCTTCCTCATCCCCCCTCCACTGAGGGAGAGTAGAGCGGGGCACCCTATCCTGCCCTGCACTACCTACTCCTTTCTCCCGGACTGACCTACCGGAAGGTCAGTTCCTATGACTTCTACCTACCTAGCATTCCCAGATGGGCAAAAATGCTTGGTCATGTGTGCAGCCCCTGGTATAGTGCAAGGCTGTACCCCTGGCCTCTTCTGGAGTCCTGAGTCCCTCCCCGACCCCCGCCAACCAAGGACTTTAGCAAGGAGGCTCATCCCACCAGAAGCTGGTTTCCTAAAAAACAGACCTCTCATCCGGGCATGGTGGTGCATGCCTAGAATCCACGTCTTTAAGAGGCTGAGGCAGGAAACGCTCAGGTTTGCGGTAATTCTGGGCCAACTAGCAAGTTCAAGGCTAACCTGAGCTAAATTGGAAGGCTCTGTCTCAAAGTTAAATAATAAAGGACTTGAATAAATTGTTTTATTTTGTTCATTTAACTGTTCATTTACCTGCTGTGGGGAAACCTCCATCTCTCAATCCTTGCCTCAGCCTTCAGAAGTCAAGAGGGCTTTCCTGGTGTCTGGGCAGTTCTCCCCCATCTCACCACTGCCTACTTTCCCAAAAAGACCCCAAGTCCTGGGAAGGCTGTCGTAGGATAAGGGTTAATATTCCAGCCAGGTGGCTGGAATCCTCAATGGACAGGGTCAGATTAGCCACTGGAGAACAAGACCCCATAGCACAAAGTAAAGCCACTCTGTCCCTTGGGAAGGGGGTCCCAGACTGGCCAAGTATTTCAAGATAAGTCAGGCACCTAAATTATTAAATGCCAGTTTTTAAACTTTGGCAAGTGATTCATACTCTCTTTTAAACATGTCTTGATGACTCTTGAGAAGGCCAGCCCAATACTTGGGTGTGTACTGTCTTTTCTTAACAATCCCCAAGTTTCCTGAGCCCAGCATCTCAGGCCTGTCAATCCAGCTATTCAGGAGACTGAGGCAAGAGGATACTGAGTTCAAAGACTGCCTTGACAACTTAGTGAATCCCTGTCTCTAAATAAAACGTGAAAAAGAATGCTAGGGATACAGCTCAGTAGTACTCACCTGCCCAGAATCCCCCAGTGAGGAGCTGAGGGCGTGGCTCAGTGGTAGAGCCCCTGCCTAGAATCCCCCAGTGAGG
>NW_021612223.1:0-935 GCF_004785775.1 Grammomys surdaster | reverse complement strand
CTAGAATCCCCCAGTGAGGGGCTGGGGGCGTGGCTCAGTGGTAGAGCGGGCTGGGGGCGTGGCTTACAGGTAGAGCTGCATACATAGCCCTAGTGAAGCTCTGGGCTCAGTCCCTAGCTCTATACAAAAGGGATTAGGCAGACTGAGTAGGCATGATCATAGGGAATTTACTGACTGACGAGTCACATAGACCTACAAAGACATATGAAGTTTGACAAACCCAGAGAGACAAGGTAAATGGACAGGGGACCTGCTGTCACCAGACGGGTGACAGGTCTTGGGAGTGTCCCTGCTCATGTATAATCCTCCCAGCTAGGGCAGTGAAGCTCTTTCTCCTTCTCCAGCCCTACCCTTCCCTTTCTCAGTGGATGCACCTAGCCAGAATGGTCTGACATCATGTTAGCTTGATGGGAATTGAGAGGATCAAGGGCAAAGAAGCCCAACTCCAGGCAGAAACCATGACCGTGGATGACAGAGGTGCCTGCTTGGACCACTTTTTTTTTTTTAAGCAAAGTTGGAGTTTATTTTTATTTAAAATGTTTACATGTGTGTGTGTGTGTGTGTGTGTGTATACCTATATCAGTCTCTTTCTTTGTGTGTTGGGAGGAGGCCAGAAGAGGGCATTAGATGCCCTGGCATTGGAATTATAGGCAGTCGTAGGCTGCCTGATGTTGGTGCTGGGATCTGAACTCTTTCCTCCACAAGATCAGCCTATATCTTAAACACAGAGTCATTTTTCCAGCCCTATCTTTGGTTTAAAAATTAATGTTTTTTTCAATGCTTGAGATTGAATCTAGGGCCACAAGAGAGTCTGATAAAGTGCTCTACCACTGAGCCACGCCCCCAGCCCCTCCCTGGGGGATTCTAGGCAGGGGCTCTACCTCTGAGCCACGCCCCCAGCCCCTCCCTGGGGGATTCTAGGCAGGGGCTCTACC
>NW_021612222.1:3903-6408 GCF_004785775.1 Grammomys surdaster | reverse complement strand
AAATATATAATATATATAATAAAATATCTAATATATAAGATACTATATATCATATGTAATATCTGTAATATCTGTCTTCCTATAGAGTTCTAAGAGAGCTATTTGAAATGTAAGTGGATATTTTCCCTAATTGAGACCAAGAAACAGATCAAGCTCAGACTGACTATCGAGTACATGTCCCCAAAGAGAAAGTCTAAAACTTCAAAGCATGTGCCTTTCACATTCTTAAAAGAGAAATGCCAGTTGATTGGTATTAACTGAAAAGCCTTACACTGAAAGCAAAGTAATATGTCCTTTCTATTTTGTACTAGATAGAAGAACATTTAAGAGGAAGACCATTCAAGTTGCACACTGAAATTCAAATCAATCAAAACACTTTGAAAACATCTCCCATCATGTGTAAGTATAAACTGAGAGTGGACCAAAGACTACAGTTTACGTGGTTCAAAGGATGAGCTCTGGAAGCATATATAGCCACACAACTATTTCTCACCGCTCCTTCAGACAATGACTTATTAGTTAAGACACCAGAATCATGGGCAATTAAACAAAAAGACAAATTGAGTTTCTTCAAAATTAACAACTCTTCTATCTGCTTCACAATTCTAAGTTACAGTTCATCTCTGAAGCATCAGGAGCTTGAGAGTTTGGGCCACAATATACTCACAGGCAAGAGCAGAGAATAATGAATTAATGCATGCATGTGTGTGGCCAGCCCATCTTCTCCACTGTTACACAGTTCAGGTTCCCTTGCCTAGGGAATGGTGCCACCCATGGTGGACAAATCCCTCATCTCAATTACCATGATCTCTCACAGGTATATCCACAGGCCAACCTAATCTAGACAGTCCTTTGTTGGAACTCTCTTCCCCAGTGATTCTAGATTGTATCAAGCTGACAAAACTAACCACAACAATTAAAACTAAAGAGGAACACATGTGTCCACACAACACAGTACAAGAATGTTTGTGATAGTGCGGTTCTTAGTGACAGCAACCCAGATGTCTTCCACTGGGGGAGTAGAGAGACTCAGTGGCATATCCATATTGTGGAATGGGTGTCATCCATAAAATCAAATGCTAATACAGATTCCAACTCAGTGAACCATGAACATGCCCTAAGTTAATAAAGGCAGACATGTTGCAAGGTTTTATTTATCTGAAGAGCCAATAGGTGAAACCATAGAGAGTGCAGATAAATTGCTGTCTATAGGGGCTGGGGTGAGGAAGAAAAATGAAAATGACTGATGACAGGTATGTGGTTTCCTTTGAGATCGAGAAAGGTTTTAAATGAACAGTCGGTCCTGTGCTGCAGCATTGAAAGTCACTTAACTACATGCTGTAGGAGGTAAATTTGTGAGCCAATGGGGTATTCCTGTGGGCTAAGCTGCCTACTGCTAAGCCTGATCCTCAAGACCTTCCTGGAGGAAGGAGAGAACAGACTCCTGAAAGTCGTTCTCTGACCTCCACACACACAGCATGACATGGGTGCATGTGTGTGTACATGCAAACACATACATACATACATACATACATACATACATACATACATACACACACACACAGGCATGCACATCCATACATACATGCACCGCCATACATGCATAAATATATATGCACATGCACACACACACATGCATGCATGCATGCACACATATACATACATATACACACATGTAAGCACATACATATACACATGCACATACATACATACGTACACACAGGTACCCACATACATGCATATATACATACACATACATACATACACAGGCACTTACACACACATACATACATACACACAAGCACATACACACACACACAATAAATAAATGTGATTTTAAAGAGGTGACTACTCTTGTTTGCTGATCCTTTCTTTTTAGGGCTTTACACATATCAACTATATCTCGATATTTCTAAATGCTTAGAGTGACTTTTTAGCCTTTCTTAACAAGCACACAAGAAAAAAAGCTCACTTCTCAGAAAATCTGATCTGTCTATTCATTCCTGCACACTCTTCCCTCGGAGGCTGACCCACACACCCTATTTTTCAGCACCCTGGGATCAAGGCAGAGAGGGTCCTTGGTGGAAGAAAGATGTCTGTTTCTTTCTGCTGATGATTTTTAAATAATTGTAATAATTTATAATTGTGGTGAGCTGATGTTTTAACATGTTGAAAAGCTTTTTCAAAAAATGTCATGCAGTGAGGTTCTTTGTAGAGTCATGAGATTGCTCTTGCATGGTGGGAAATTATAGATACATTCCGTGAAGTAACTGTGTTCAGACCAGAGGCTGGGCAGCAGGTAGACTGGGAATGTGATGTTTGGAAGCAAGGGAACAGGCAAAATGAGAAATTTTCAAAACATAAGGCAAATCTGGGAATGCAGAATCAAAATGAGTTCAAAGCCAGCCTGGTTTACATAGAAAATACCAGGCTATGCTCAGATACAGAGCAAGATCTGTCACACACACACACACACACACACACACACACACACACACACACACA
>NW_021612222.1:0-3893 GCF_004785775.1 Grammomys surdaster | reverse complement strand
CACACACACACACACACACACACACACACACACACACACACACACATATACACACACACACACACACGGACTTCTAGGTACAAGGGCAACAAGAACTTCAAGAGAAATGTGTGCGTGTGTGAATGTATGTGTATGCATGTGTGTGCCTCTGTGTGTGTCTGTGTGTGTGTGCCTGTGTGTGTGTGTGCCTAGGAGAGTCAGGTAGAAAAAATATTTGGGGAAAGAATGCACTAAACCTTTTCCAGTTCAAAGATTTGGAAATTCCCTTGAGTCTCCAACATTATAAACACCTAGGAAAGCAAAACCATAGCACATCAAAAATCAAAGTGCTAAATTCTAGGAATAAAGAAAAGACAATCACTGGTGTCTTCTGACCTAAAGGGATCCCAGGTAAAAGAACGAAGACAGGGTTGAGCACGGACTTCTTGGCAGAGCTTTACAGGCCAGAAGACAATGGAAAAGCATCTTTAAACTGTTAAAAGGAAAGCAAAGGCACCAACATCTGAGTGCCATGTCCATGAAATGTTCTTCAAGGAAGGGAGGTGTGATAAAAGGAATTCAGAAAGCAGAACTTGAATTTTTCATCGTAGAATTTCACTGCAAAAAGTCATAAAGGCTGTTTAAATGGGATGGACATGATGCATGAAAACTGATCTATACATAGAATTGCAATCTCCCCAGGCATCTCTTGATGATATTGAAAGACACATGAATATTTGGGTTAAGAACAGACAAATGGCACCGAAGAGAAGACTCAGCCTCACCAGTATACACTGATCCTGCAAACAACCTGAAATCGGTTCCCAGCACTTATAGCGGCCAGCTCACAATAGTCAGTTACTTCAGCTTTACAGGAATCCAATGTCTCACACACACGAAGAAAATAAATTATTGAAAATAATAAAATGGGTGCTTCTGTGAATGCGTTTCACTCTAATCTCCTAGGGCCTTTGCTTTGATTTGTGACTGCTTCTTTTGAGGTGTTTTGCTCTGTTCTGGGTTTTGTTTTTGTTTTTGATTGAGACAGAACATAACCCAGGCTGTACTTAAACTTTCTATGTAGTTGAGGACAACCTTCCACCTACCCAGTACTGGGATCACCAGTGTCTACCACCATGTCCAGTTTATGAAATACTGGAATCAAATCCAGAGACTCATGCAAGCTAAGTAAGAATAAGCACTATCCTAACTGATCCACACACCCAGACCAAGGTCACCTTATGAATGTACCTTCAAGAATACTACAAATTACTATCAGTAGCATCCCAAAGTCCTTATGCTTAAAAGTAAGAATCCAGAGCTGAAGAAAACTATTTTTTTAACTCTTTTTATTTTATCTTACTCTTGCCTGAAGGATTTGATCAATCTGAGGCTTAAAACCTGGAAATAAGACATCTGAAGAGAAGAAAGAAGCGGTATTGATATCCTCCCTCTGCAGTCTGGAAAACTCGGAATGCCATTCTTTCTGCATTCTGGAGTAAAGGTGACCCTAGATATGTTTTATTTTTGAGTGACAACAAAGAAAATCTGAGCATGATGAAGCAGCATTGCCTATATCCACGCCCTCTGCAGTTTCCTGTCTTGAAACACTTCATTAAGAGTCTGGGCTCAAGGGCCTGACAATGCCATTCACGGCTGTGTAAGGCAACGGGACGTGGCTAGCTGCGGCCAAGTTTCCTCTGGACAGAGCCATGACTATGCTCTGCAGTGCTGAGGCCACACCCAAGGCCATCATCCTCAGGTCTTGAATTCCTTCCCTGCTGCAAACGTATGGTGCCAGCCAAGGAAAACAGACTTCGCTATGGTTCGATGGGAAGAAGGCAGTGGCTGCCAACTGGGAGATGGTTGTGGAAAGATAATTTTCTCCCCAAAAGAAATGGGCGGGGCTTGCCAGGAAGGTGTACACCGCTATGAAAATTCATGAATCCTGGAGCTGGGATGTGGTGACCATTTGCAAGATGATGAAGGAAGAGCGTAATGAGTAACGTTGTCATAGACACAAGTCTCAGGCTAAACGGCTAAAGACGGAAGATGTCTGTGGACCTATGAGTGCAGCCAATAATGCTGGCACAGACAGGGAGAGTCTGGGAGAGCCGGGCATTACCTAGATGGACCTGCTGAGTTTGCTGTGTCAGTTCTCATATCTGAGAGCATCGAGGGAGAAGGAAAGACTTGATTATGAATTTCGGGGAAGAATTAACTGAAGGCCAGATTGACAGGGACAGGAAACGTGTGTGATGGCTTCTTCTGTGTTGTGGAGATTTGTAAAAGTGAGGGATGCCAGCCCCAGGAAGTCAGAAAGATATCTGACTTCCAGAAAACAGATTTCAAAGACAGCTGTTCAGTTTTAGTGTATCTCTAAGGGAGGGTAGGCCCTGAAGCAGAGCGGGGACGAACATTTCACTACAGGCTTATGACTCCCCACTCAAGAACTGTAACTCTGTGTGTTTGTGTGTGTGTGTGTGTGTGTGTGTGTGTGTGTGTGTGTGTGTGTTTTAAAGACAGGGACTCATGTAGCCTATGCTGGCCCATAACTCACTAAGTATATATAGCTAAGGATGGCCTTCAATCTCTGCCCTTCTAGCTCCTTGGGTACTAGGACTAGGGGCATGTGCTACCACACCCAGTGTATGCAGCGGTGGGGATGAAACTCAGCTTCCTGCATGGGGGGCTGGCACCCTACCAACAACTAGGACTGTATTCCCAGCCCTAACTTCAATTTTTAAAGAAGTGAAAAGTATTTCTCTTATTATATAATGAATTTCTCATCACTGGCAGTCAAAATTCTACAGAGTTGCCACCAGGTAATGGAACCCAAGATAGAGGGTGTGTATCGCATGACTAACCTCCTTTTTAAAGGCGTAGGCCAAAGACCTCACATTATGAATGGACCGGATCTGGGCTTCTACTTCTGGAGAAACTCCTAGTAATGATTTTAAATGTACTCAATTACAAAAGAAACCAATTTTACTGAAATAGTGTTATCAAGATTTAGAGAGCAAATTCAAACCATAATAACACGTGTGCTTTTACTAATGGTATTAAATAATAAAATGGAACACAAGACCTAATAACTGTTATAACTCTGAGTAGCAATCAGTATAAATGATTCTTTTGAGATGTTTGAAATAAATTTGCTGTGATGTGATAGTAGCTCACTCACCCTCAGGCCCGTGACTACCTCGGACACCTGTTACCTACGTTCAGATTTTAGGAGCCACCAGAGTACAGTCAGACATTTGAATAAATAAATATGTAAGTATTTTCCACACAAGCTCCTAGCTACTGAACGTTTTCTCCACGGAACTGTGATATCCTGGGGAAGTAGGAATACTTGAAGTGACGTCAGATCTTTCATTGCTTACGAATGCAAGTTCAACTCTAGTACAGGACTGTGAGACGCTCTCAGAATAGGGTTTGAAATGCAGGGCCCAGGAACCAGTTTGCCTGTGTTCAAATCCCAATGTGGATACCTCACAGTGTGCGACCCAGGACAAACTGCTTAAAACGTCAATGCCTCCGTGTCCAACAGATAACTGGGTGAATCCATGGGTAAGTGGAGGGATACATAGATGGATAGATAGATGAAGGATGGATGGATCCTTAATGGGTGAATGGATACGCGGATAGATATGTGGGTGGACGGGAAGATGGGTCAATGGACGTGTGTGTGAAGGATGCTTGGATGGTTGTGTAGCCGAATACTAAGAAGAATGTTAAATGGATTATGTGTGGAAATATGTGTGGATAGGTTGTGCTTGGACGGACGGATGGATGGACGGACGGACGGACGGACGGACGGACAGACGGACGGGTGGATGGATGGATGGGTGGGTGGATGGATGGATGGATGGATGGATGGATGGATGGATGGACGGACGGACGGGTGGGTG
>NW_021612221.1:1133-3230 GCF_004785775.1 Grammomys surdaster | reverse complement strand
CGGTAGTGTCCCTGCAAGCTCTCGGGAGGAGTTGACATTTCTACATCGTTTTTTTTTTTTCCAGACAGGGTTTCTCTGTGTAGCCCTGGCTGTCCTGGAACTCACTCTGGAGACCAGGCTGGCCCCAGACTCAGAAATCTGCCTGCCTCTGCCTCCCAAGTGCTGGGATTAAAGGCGTGTGCCACCACCGCCCGGCGACATTTCTACATATAGATCTCAAATCAGCTAAGAGAAACCTAGCTCTTCTGTACTGATCAGAGCTTCAAAGCCCACCCCAACAGTGATGCACTTCCCTCAACAAGGCCACACCTCTTAATCTTGCTACTCCCTGTCAAGCATATGAAAACCATAATGACAATCTTCCTAAAATTTCTATATACATAAAATTATTTAAATGTGCAGCCACTGATGAATGAAAGATTATCTAGGACCAATTCTCCTTCCACAGGTAAAAAAAACATTGATTATCTTTCCTCACTATTGTTGATCAGATGATTTAACATGTAATAATTACTAACTTGGCTTGGGGCTTGGTGTCTATAATTCAGTTTGCTATTATTTTCTGTTTTTTCTTTAAATCATTGGTGATTTACAGTATGACAGATACCAAATACAAAAAAAAACTTCATTAGTTAATTTACATAAAACTTTTAATATTTATAATTTTTATTTTTTTAAAAATACAACTTCATATTTTGATGGTTTGTATATGCTTGGCCCTGGGATTGGACTATAGGAATATGTGGTGAGTTGTGAGTTGGAGTACGTGTGCCACTGTGTGTCACTGTGGGTGTGGGATTTAACATCCTCATTCTAAATGCCTGGAAGCCAGTATTCTGGTAGCAGCCTTCAGATAAAGATGTAGAACTCTTAAGCTACTTCTATATCATGTCTGATTAGATGCTGCCATGTTCCTGCCCTGATGGTAATGGACTGCACCTCTGAACCTGTAAGCCAGCCCCAATTAAATGTTGGCTTTCTAAGAGTAGCCTTGGCCAGGCGGTGGTGGCACACATCTTTAATCCCAGCACTTGGGAGGCAGAGGCAGGCAGATTTCTGAGTTGGAGGCCAGCCTGGTCTACAGAGTGAGTTCCAGGACAGCCCAGGCTACACAGAGAAACCCTGTCTTGAAAAAAACAAAAAGAGTAGCCTTGGTCATGGTTTCTATTCACAGTAAGTAAACCCTAAGTAAGACCCATATATAATGCATTTCAGCCATTCTCTCTCCAACCTACCTCTTTCAGCTCCCTTAAAATCCCTTCAAATACTCTTCTTTACAAGTCTCTTTCTCACATTCACATCTTGTGACCCACAGAATTTAAACAAGTCTGTCTGTAGAATCCTGGGTTTCAATCTTTCCACTGGAGCCAAATCAATTCTGGCCTCTCTCCCATGATCTGCCAGTATCCAAAAGTTCACTAGAATAAGGGATAGGCCCATGGAGTTCCACTATTCTTTACTGTGCTGGTGAGGAATCCACTCTTGTGCTAGTAGCTGTAGTGTTGGGAGAAAGACCATGGTTGCCTTGGCTGTGTATGACCACAATGTTGCATTTCCATTCCTTTTTCTCATCTTCTGGCTCTTGGACTTATTCTCCCCATATTCCCCAATGCTCTGAGGTGCAGAGGGTGTTCTACAGGTTTCCTGTTTGGAGTTAAGTACTTGGGTGTTCCTTAGCCTCATACCGTGAGAAGACACGATTCTCTGCAGTCATCACAGTTCACAGCAAAGGGAACGTCTCATCAGATGAGAGTTTGGAATCACATCTTTTTAAACAACTGTCAAAAATTCCTCTCTAGGAACTAAGAACTTCTAATATCATAAGCTGTAAAAATTGCACATAGGTAATTGTTAAGAGGATAATCATTATACAAGCTAAGGACAGGTGACTTTCTCAGAAGAAGCCTCACAATGAGAAATCAATGACCTGGATCCCCAAGAACACTTTACCAGGGCTGGAGTGATGGCTCAGCGGTTAAGAACACTCACTGCTCTTGCAAAGGTCCTGAGTTCAATTCCCAGCAACCACATGGTGGCTCACAACCATCTGTAATAGAATCTGATGCCCTCTTCTGGTGTGTCTGAAGACAACTACAG
>NW_021612221.1:0-1033 GCF_004785775.1 Grammomys surdaster | reverse complement strand
TTTCTTTTACGACTCATAAGTTCAACACATCATTAAAAATTTCTCCTGTTTATTTAAATGACAGTAGTCATGATGTGCTTACTTTTTTTTTTTTTAAAGATATTACGCCAATCAATTGAAAATAGTTGAGTCAGGCACCTTAGCTAATGTCAAAAACATTTCAGAGATTTGAAGCTACCATATCCACTTAAAGGAATACAGGACGAAGGCCTAATAAACTTGGAGAGTTTACAGAGTCACACTATGATCCAACTCTGTAGATTTCAAGCTCTCATTCACTTTTAAATCTGTAATGCTGTTCTCTTCAAAAGGCAAAAGCATAGATCAAGGATTGTCACTCCTGAAGTAGAAAATTCCAGCTTCCTATTGACACACAGATATTCCAAGGAGATAAAAGTTTTGACAGCATTTTGCTGACTAAGGAGACAGTCATGCACAAGAACAGAAACATGGAATTCTACACCTGGGACCAGAGGAGATCAAGAGTTTCAATCAGTGAACTCCTGTCTGATTCTGTGTGGGGCTGTGGAATCCTGGCTGTTCGACCACACCCCCAGAACCCAGAGACCTAACATACCTAAAGCCCCGCCCTCCCCCCAACCCACCCTCGCTTCCAATATAAGCAAACCCCTTCCGACATTTTTTGGGAGAGTTGTGTCACCATCTGAACCCACCGTCATCCCAAAATCTGTCCACTTGCCTCTTTTAACTCTGGACTCTTTGTGTAAGTCAAGACTCGTATACGCACCTGTCCACATGGGGCATGGGAGGGAGAAAAGCCTTTTCCACCCACCCCTGTGCTCTCTGCACTTTCTTTCGAGGAGGCAGTGCGGGATGCCGGACACTTTCTCCTGACAACAGCAGCCCGTGCACTGCCTCCCTGGGACGCTGGCCTGTGTCTTATCCCTCGTGCTTGGCGTCTCTGCTCCCGAGACCCTGTGGTTGCCACGGCAGTGTGGGCAGGTGAGACTGAATAGTCAACACAGAATGCTGAGAGCCGAGGGGCCCAGGACAGCACTCGGTTTGTTGGTTC
>NW_021612220.1:1045-6538 GCF_004785775.1 Grammomys surdaster | reverse complement strand
CCAGGAGCTGGAAAGAACCCAGATGTCCTTCAACTGAGGAATGGATTAAAATAATGTGGTATATTTACACAATGGAGTATTACTCAGCTATTAAAAACAATGAATTCGAGAGTTTCCTAGGTAAATGGATGGAACTACAAATTATCATTCTGAGTGAGGTAAGCCAATCACAAAAGAACACACATCGTATTCACTCACTGATTATTGGATATTAGCCCAGAACCTTGAAATGCCCAAGATGCAACTCACAGGCCACATGAAGCTCATAAAGAAGGAAGATCAAGTGGGGGTGATTCGGTCCTTCTTAGAATGTGCAACAAAATACTCAAGGGAGCAAATATGGAGACAAAGTGAGGGACAGAAACTGAAGGAGGGGCCATCTGAAGACCACTCCACCTGAGTATCTATCCCATGTGCAGTCACCAAAGGTAGATGCTGATGTGGAAGTCAGGGAGTGCATGCTGATAAGAGCCTGATATGGATGTCTCCTCAGAGGTCTTCAGGAGTCTGACATATTCAGAGGCAGATGCTCACAACTAGCCATTGAACTGATCATGCAGTTCTCAATGGAGGAGTTAGAGTGAAGACTGAAGGAGCTGAATGGATTTGCGGCCCCATGAGGAGAGCAACAATACCAATCAACCACAGCTCCCAGGGTCTAAACCACCAGCTTGGGAGCACTGGGGGGGGGGATCCAGGGCTTCAGCTGAATAAGTAAGAGTGGAGGGCCCTGCTGGGCATAGGTGGAAGAAGAGAACCTTGACCTCATGAAGGCTGAACGCCCCAGGGGGTGGGAATTTTGAGCATGGGGATGTGGGAGTGGGGGGGTAGATAGAGGTTACATCCACAGAGAAGAAGGAGGAGGGGTGAGGGGATTGGGGGTTCCTGGGTGGGTAATGGATGGGGTAAGGGGACAACATATGAAATGTAAATAAAACATCCAATAAAAAAATTTAAAAAAAAAAAAAAGAAAAAAAGAACAACAGCGAACATATTTTAGATATTTCTTCTCAACTAAAACATCAGATATAAACACCAGCTATATATTCTGGACTATTTCAAAATATTATCCAACAAAACTGCATCCTGTCTTATATATAGCTGTTTAAAAATTACACAGGATGTACCATGACTTTAAAAACACAAAAGAATAGCTAAGATATGGGAGTTAGAAAAAATCTCAACATACATTCAATATGAGCTTAAATAAAAAGAAATGAATGGAATTGAAGGCATAGGATGACTTTAAAAACACAATAATTGAAAAAAGCGGAGAACTGACTAAGGCAAATAGCAATAAACCTCTGTGTAAACATAGTGAAGTAAAACTGAAATTTTTCTAAGGCAATGAAAAAAAATTTTTTAAAGGAAACAGAGAGAAATCCTCAAAGAAATGACATTGAGACTAAGATACCTAATACTTATTCTCAATATATAGCCAAACCAGATAGAATTACCCTTTCAATGTGTTAAAAGACAATACTTGTTTGAGTATGAAATGTCTCTCAAGAACTCACGTGTTTGAACATTTGGTCCCCTAACGGTGACAGTGTTGTGGAAGGTTATAAAATTTTTATGAGCTTTATGCCAGTTAGAGGAAGAAAGTGGCTGGAGGCGATACACTGAGCTGGCCTTGAACCTGAAACAAACTGTCTACTTCCTGATTGCCAATATACTGTTATATACCACCTCCCCGTCTTGTAGCCCACTATACCTTCCCCACAACCATCATGACCAGAGCCAATCCATTCTCTCAGTAGTTGTTTTTGTCAGCTATTCTGTCGTATCAAGAAAAGTAATAGAAAAAAAAATGGTACCTATAGGTGAAGTTGTCATTCTGCTAAAACTGACTCTGTGGTTTAGAGACCTTTGGAGCAGGTTTGTAGGAAAAATGTCAGAGAGTTTGGAGAGGTAGCCTTTAAAAGTCCTAGAGTGCTATAGGCAGAGCTTAATGAGCCATTATGGTAGGAGTGAGAGATACCAGCATATCACAGAAAATGTGGTGTCAAGGCTGGGCATGTAAAGTTTCAGAAGACAGCCATTATTTTATTGGAAATTTGTGTTACATTCTTGAGAAGAATTGAGGTATAGTCGGCCCATGTTCTGAAAACCTGAGTGGGGCTGGATTCAAAAGTAATTGACTAATAGATTTAATAGAGGAAATTTAAGAGAGCAGCATATATACTTTATAAGCAGCACTTATTGTTTGGTGCCTCTAGTCAGATTTACAGTGAGAACTCTGAGCAGAAAAGGAACAGATGTGAAAAACAAGCAATTTGTTAATGTCATGGACAGGGGAAACTAGGCTATTGTGGGAAAAATCTGCAGTAATTGTTTCAGAGACTAGCAGAATTAAAGGGAACCTTATCACTCTGATGCCTTGAGGTCAAGACCAAAGGCTCATCCACAAATATGCAAATTAATATGATCAGAGAGTATCTGTAAGATAGAGCCTATATGGCCCTTTGCTATCCTTCAGAAGGACAGCTAGCATAGTGCTTTTCTCTATTGCTACTGTATTGGTTGCTTTTTCTCTTTTCTGTAACTGGAAACATCTTAAAGGGAGAAGAAAAACACACACACACAACTATTTTGGCCAACAAGTTGAGAGCACAGTCTGTTCAACAGGGAAAACATAGCAGTGGGGGTAGTGTGTGACTTTGTGCCAGGAGCGTGAGACTGCATGTTTACATTTAAAGGAGGCAGAGAGAGAGAAGAATGCCATTACTCCTTTTGGATTTTTGTTTCCTCTTTTTTCCAGTCATAGGAAGGTGACACCCACACTCAGGCAATGCCACAGACATGCCACAATATGCCTCCTAGCAGTTTCCGAACACAGTCAAGTACACAATAAAGATTGCCCATCACAGGAAATGGTTTTCTTGGCTAGTTATACCAGCACACAGGTTGCTGCAGTTGTGTTCCAAGTGCAATAGGTTATAATCCTAAGAGCAGGATTTGGCATCATTCATGTGGTGGGATTTTTGCAAGCAGAAAACATAGAAGCATTATATGGCTTTAAAGGTTGTGCCAAGCCCCTAGAAAGCTTGTAGATCCGGGAAATGTGTAGCAGGATCAGATTCCTTAAATAAATCTCCTTAGTTGGCTCTTCATGAAATTAAAGATGAAGTCTCACTTGCAATGGAGACCTCAGGATGCTATCAACACAATAAAAGTAAGACTTCTGTTAAGTTAAAAAAAAAACTGAAGGCGCCAATCAAAAGACAGAGCTACATATGCTACAGATGGCACACCTGGAGGGGTTGAAGTGTTTCTGAGATTAAGCCCAGGTAAGACCACCATATGCCCCAAATGATAGGCACAGAGCAGTGGTGGTCAGTGTTTGCCCTGCTGTGCTTGTGTCTTGCTTTGGTCTAACCTTTCTTTGCTGTGGCCACTTTTTACTTTTCAAATGAGAATGTCTGCTTCATGCCATTGCATTTTCAAAAGTGTGTGACATTTGATATCACAGAGGGGCTCACAGTTGAAAGATTATTTGAGTTTCAGGGGAAAAAATCTTTGGAATTTTGAAGAGCTTTGGAACTATAAACATAGAGAGAAACTCGAAGTGAGATCAGGTGCAGTTCGCATTTTGAGATAGACATGAGCCTAGGGAGAGCAGAGCTTCAGAACCAGTGGACTATGTTATGAACATGAAATAGCCTCTACAAGCTCATATGCATGAACATTTGAGACACAGTTTGATGACTTAAATTAGGAATGTCCCCCACAGCATCATATGTTTGAACACTTGATCCTCAGTTGCTGGCTATTAGGGAAGACTGTGGAACTTCTAAGAGGTGGAATCTTTCTGAAGGAGGAACATCACTAAGGGTATGCTTTGAGGGTTTACAGCCCCTCCTACTTACTGTTCTCTCTCTCCCTCCCTCCCTCCCTCTCTCTCTCTCTCTCTCTCTCCCTCCCTCCCTCCCTCCTTCCCTCCCTCCCTCCCTCCCTCCCTCCCTCCCTCCCTCCCCCCCCTCCCTCCCTCCCTCCCTCCCTCCCTCTCTCCTGCATAAGGATGGAAATGTGATCAACCAGATTGCCTGATGCCGCCTGATGCCATGCCACTTCTGTCATGATAGACTGCCCCTCTGGAACCATACACTAAAGACCTTTCCTTTCTGCTAGTTGCTTTTGGTCATGGTATTTGTCTTAGTTATGGTTTTATTGCTGCGAACAGACGCCATGACCAAGGCAAGTATTATAAAGGACAACATTTAATTAGGGGTGACTTACAGGTTCAGAGGTTCAATCCATTATCATCAAGGCAGGAACATGGCAGCAGCCAGGCAAGCATGATGCAAGAGAAGCTGACAGCTCTACATCTTTATCTTAAGGCTTCTAGCTGAATATTGACTTCTAGGCAGCTAGGATGAAGGTCTTAAAGCCCACACCCACAGTGACACTCGTACTCCAACAGGGTCACACCTTCTAATAGTGCCACTCTGAGGACCAAGCATGAATAAACGATAACAGTATTTTGCCACAGAAACAGAAGAGTAACCTATCCACAGTGTTCTGGGAGCTTCTGGAGCTGTAAGGGGTTGGGGAGTGAGCTGCTAGGGGAAGGAGTATAATAAGGGTTATCACCTGCTTCTGGCCCATAATATGTAAACTTGCTTTTCCTTTTAATAAATTGCAATGTTAAATGGGTAGCCAAAAATTATTTTAAAGTAAGTTGATGACTCATTATTAGCAGTTATCTAATCTGTGTAGTCTGTATACTTATTTTATTTATATGCCTGGGGTTATGTAAAAATTTCTCAGACAAAAGAGTGACAAGTGGAGAAAGTTTATGAATCCTTGCTCTGAAGGCAAGATAAAGATCCTTATGCTCCATGTGGTGGTACAGTATTAGCCACAATAGTAAGAAAATTACCAAGAGGAATAAATTGTGACACTTAAAAGTTGCAAATTTAATTCGTTCTAAAATTACAAAGTTCCTGATACCAAATTCAACAAAAATACAAAAACAACCTATGATGATGACAATATTAAAATTTTGTAAATAAATAAATAAATATATTTTCTCCCATGTCAAAACAGTTGTGAAGAACACTTAACAAGTAGACACTAAGAATTAAGTGGAAAAATAGGTATCCAATAACAGCCAAAATATTGTGGAAAAAAAAAGTGCTCACTTCTACAAAGCAGGAAGACTTACTACAAAGCTCGAACAAAGGAAATGCTTAGCTTAGGTTCCTGTCCAGGCAAAACATACGAACAACAGCAGAGCTTAACAAAGGCCCATCTATAGTCTGAAGTATCTGCTGTAAGAGAAACAAGTGGTGAATACTAATAAACGGCACTGAGAAAATATACTCTCCATATCAATAAAAGCAACATCAGCTACAGACCTGTGTGTTTAAGAAGATGCCAAATGGAATAAAGATATGAAAGTCAAGAGAAAACTGTAAAATACTCAGAAATAAGTACAGGAGATCTTTTTTTTTTTTTTTTTTTTTTTTTTTTTTTTTTTTTTTTTTTTTT
>NW_021612220.1:0-945 GCF_004785775.1 Grammomys surdaster | reverse complement strand
GGATGATTTATTTACATTTCCTATGTTGTCCCCTTACCCCATCCCCCCCCACCCCCTCGGAACCTCCAATCCCCTCGCCCCTCCTCCTTCTTCTCTGTGGATGTAACCTCTATCTACACCCCCCCCACTCCCACCTCCCCACCCTCAAAATTCCCACCCCCTGGGGCATCCAGCCTTCATGAGGTCAAGGTTCTCTTCTTCCACCTATGCCCAGCAGGGCCCTCCACTTTTACATATTCAGCTGAAGCCCTGGATCCCCCCCTAAGTGCTCCCAGGCTGGTGGTTTAGACCCTGGGAGCTGTGGTTGGTTGGTATTGTTGCTCTCCTCATGGTGCCACAACCCTTTCAGCTCCTTCAGTCTTCACTCTAACTCCTCTATTGAGAACCCCATGATCAGTTCAATGGCTAGTTGTGAGCATCTGCCTCTGAATAAGTCTGACTCTTGAAGGCCTCTGAGGAGATATCCATATCAGGCTCTTATCAGCATGCACTTCCTGTCTTCCACATCAGCATCTACCTTTGGTGATTGCACATGGGATAGATACTCAGGTGGGGTGGTCTTGAGACGGCCCCTCCTTCAGTTTCTGTCCCTCACTTTGTCTCCATATTTGCTCCCTTGAGTATTTTGTTGCTCCTTCTAAGAAGGACCGAATCACCCTCACTTGGTCTTCCTTCTTTATGGGCTTCATGTGGCCTGTGAGTTGCATCTTGGGCATTTCAAGGTTCTAGGCTAATATCCAATAATCAGTGAGTGAATACCATGTGTCTTCTTTTGTGATTGGCTTACCTCACTCAGGATGATAATTTCTAGTTCCATCCATTTACCTAGGAACCTCTCGAATTCATTGTTTTTAATAGCTGAGTAATACTCCATTGTGTAAATATACCACATTTTTTGAATCCATTCCTCAGTTGAAGGACATCTGGGTTCTTTCCAGCTCCTGG
>NW_021612219.1:0-1865 GCF_004785775.1 Grammomys surdaster | reverse complement strand
TCCCCCCTAAGTGCTCCCAGGCTGGTGGTTTAGACCCTGGGAGCTGTGGTTGGTTGGTATTGTTGCTCTCCTCATGGTGCCACAAACCCTTTCAGCTCCTTCAGTCTTCACTCTAACTCCTCCATTGAGAACCCCATGATCAGTTCAATGGCTAGTTGTGAGCATCTGCCTCTGAATATGTCTGACTCTTGAAGGCCTCTGAGGAGATATCCATATCAGGCTCTTATCAGCATGCACTTCCTGTCTTCCACATCAGCATCTACCTTTGGTGATTGCACATGGGATAGATACTCAGGTGGGGTGGTCTTGAGACGGCCCCTCCTTCAGTTTCTGTCCCTCACTTTGTCTCCATATTTGCTCCCTTGAGTATTTTGTTGCTCCTTCTAAGAAGGACCGAATCACCCTCACTTGGTCTTCCTTCTTTATGGACTTCATGTGGCCTGTGAGTTGCATCTTGGGCATTTCAAGGTTCTAGGCTAATATCCAATAATCAGTGAGTGAATACCATGTGTCTTCTTTTGTGATTGGCTTACCTCACTCAGGATGATAATTTCTAGTTCCATCCATTTACCAAGGAACCTCTCGAATTCATTGTTTTTAATAGCTGAGTAATACTCCATTGTGTAAATATACCACATTTTTTGAATCCATTCCTCAGTTGAAGGACATCTGGGTTCTTTCCAGCTCCTGGCTATTATAAATAAGGCTGCTATGAACATAGTTGAGCATATGTCCTTGTTATATGTTCGAGCATCTTCTGGGTATATGCCTAGGAGTGGTATAGCTGGATCCTCGGGTAATGCTATGTCCAATTTTCTGAGGAACCGCCAGACTGATTTCCAAAGTGGTTGCACCATCTTGCAGTCCCACCAACAATGGAGGAGTGTTCCTCTTTCTCCACACCCTCGCCAGCATCTACTATCACCTGAGTTTTTAATCTTAGCCATTCTGACTGGTGTGAGATGGAATCTCAGGGTTGTTTTGATTTGCATTTCCCTGACGACTAAGGATGCTGAACATTTCTTTAGATGCTTCTCGGCCATTCGAGTTTCTTCCGTTGAAAATTCTTTGTTAAGCTCTATACCCCATTTTTTAATAGGGTAATTTGGTTGTCTGGAGTCTAATTTCTTGAGTTCTTTGTATATATTGGATATTAGCCCTCTATCAGATGAAGGATTGGTAAAGATCTTTTCCCAATTTGTTGGTTGTCGTTTTGTCCTATTGACAGTGTCCTTTGCCTTACAGAAACTTTGCAATTTTATGAAGTCCCATTTGTCAATTCTCGATCTTAGAGCATATGCCATTGGAGTTCTGTTCAGGAACTTTTCCCCTGTGCCCAAGTATTCGAGGCTTTTCCCCACCTTCTCTTCTATTAGTTTCAGTGTATCTGGTTTTATGTGGAGGTCCTTTATCCACTTAGACTTGAGCTTTGTACAAGGGGATAAGAATGGATCAATTTTCATTCTTCTACATGTTGTCTTCCAGTTGAACCAGCACCATTTGTTGAAAATGCTGTCCTTTTTCCACTGGACAGTTTTAGCTCCTTTGTCAAAGATCAAGTGACCATAGGAGTGTGGGTTCATTTCTGGGTCTTCAATTCTATTCCATTGATCTTCCTGCCTGTCTCTGTACCAATACCAGGTAGTTTTTATCACTATTGCTCTGTAGTACAGCTTGAGGTCAGGGATGGTAATTCCTCCAGAAGTTCTTTTATTGTTGAGAATAGTTTTCGCTATCCTGGGTTTTTTGTTATTCCATATGAATTTGAGAATTTCCTTTTCTAACTCTGTGAAGAATTGAGTTGGGATTTTAATGGGGATTGCATTGAATCTGTAGATTGCTTTTGGCAAGATGGCCATTTTTAT
>NW_021612218.1:0-6009 GCF_004785775.1 Grammomys surdaster | reverse complement strand
TAAAATTATTATAGATTTAGAAGATTGTTTTATACAGTTCCTTTACCTCCTGGTAAAGGTGAGAGGTTTACATTAAGTGAAATTACTCGTGATTTTGAGAGCCCGTGAAGCCATTCATTAAAAAAGCTTGCCCCAAAGAATGATTAATGGCCTTAAAAAATTTGTTGTTGCTTTAATACAAAAGGTTAAAGCGTTTGAATCTCTCAGTGTATATTATTCACTGTATATTTTATTGGCTGATCTCTCTAAAGGAGTTTTTCTACAAGCCTTTGCTCTAGTACAATGAGCTTTAAGATTTTAGAGTACTTGATGCTCCAGAAAAGATTCAAAGACAATATCTTTTCAATATCTGGGAATTCAATTGTGACACAGAAAATTCCAATAAGAATAGATAATTGGGGCTAGAGAGATGGTTCCGCCGTTAAAGGCTGGACTCAGATATTAGAAGGTGACACCCAAGCGGACCCTCCAAACTCTGATGACAGCCCTTGTGCTGATCCAAGGGATACAGGTTCCTAGTATATCGGGGGAACGACGATGGACCATATTATCTGCCTTTCCAAAACCCATACCAGTCAGACATAATGTAACTAATCTGTCCAGAAAATTGTTTCAATATCTTGCAGGAAATTGGTCAGAAAACTTCGATGAGACACTCAGAAAATTGAAAACAGCTGTGGTGAACATCAACTCGACGCTCGTGGATCTGTCCCTGACTGAGGGACTGTCCCCCTGGATTTCTCCAGCTTTCTTTTTCTTTTCTTTTTCTTTTCCTTTTTTTTTAAGTGGGTGGGAGTAGGCCTGCTTGGTATGTCCTATGTTGTGGATTAGTGTTCATTTTTTGGTTGGCTTGCAAACTCAGAGCTCAACAAAATCTTGACAAGGCTATTATTGGCCAGGCGCTTGTGACCAAAGAACTAGGGGCTTCCCCTGCAGTGTGGCTATCACTGTTTCAAAAATAAGTAGTCTCCCCCTCACTAGTGGTGGTGCTAAATGTTGAGACATCAGCCGTTGCATCCCAAAGGATTTGCCCATTGCACTGGGTCGGTGAGGAGTCTTGGCCTGGCTGGTCCTTGTCTGTGTAGCTGTGGTACCTGAATTTTGAGGCAAACAGCCCTTGCACCCCTAGGAGATGACTCCATTGCACAGGGATGGGTGTTTGCATATCTTTCTGTTCCCCTTAGCCCTTGCACTCAGAGGACTTGCTTCCATTGCACCTGATAGGGTAAGGGAGACTGTCTTAAACTATTAGTCCTTGATCGCTTATTCCCCCAAGATGGAATTTGCTTGATCGGGCTTGAGTTTGAGTCATGACTGGTACCACGCTAGACAGGCCAAGAATAGCCAGTAGACAGATTCCTCAGCCGCTGTACCCAAAGGCTTCTGGTAAAGACACCCTGTAAAGCCTCAAACATTTCTATACACAGTCCCTGCCCACTAAGGTGTTCGTTCCACGGATAGAAGGTCTGGTAAGTCAATAACGGAGCGGGCGGATAAGCCTTGGCCACCTAAGACAGGGCAGCCCTGGGTGGGGAGGCTGACCCAGCGACGGGTAAGAGTTTGAGCACCGCCCTCCAAAGAGACTCAGACCTGCCGTGAGACCCCCAAATATGGGAGTTACGAAACCTTCCCAGGGATCTCTACTACCACCCTCTGCAATAAAACAAAAAAGGGGCAGATGTAGGAAGCTGCGCATGCGCTGGCTGAAGCCGCGTTTGCCTGGCATCTGGGATTCTTCCTAGTAAACAAGTAAATTGCGCATGTGCCATGGTAAAAGCCCGCCAAAGTTAAAGCCCATCCCATGGCGTTTTGGCACGCTACGAGTAAGCAGCCAATCAGAGGTGAATACACCGCTCTAAGGATATATAAGCAGTGCTTTTCCCGGGCCTGGCGTCTTCTTCCACCATTTTGTTTTTGGGAATAAACGTGTTTCTACGGAAGGATCTTGATGTGTGTGTGCGTGCATTCTTGCTGGCGAGACGATTACACGTGCGCTTCACACTATATAACTAAATTAAGTCAACATTTTATGAACTGCCTTTATGAAGTTGGCCATTCGGGATTAATTGAAGTAAATAAAAATATACCAGCTTTGAAATGTCTGTTTTGAGGTTTAATAATATTATATACAATCTATGAAAGTGGTTTTAATGTGAATTTGCTTAGATATAAACTTCTGTTAAGTGCGTATGGAACTAAGTGCAGAGTACTCAGTCATGAAAGAGACTCTTCTGATCAACAACTTACTGTCTTATAGAAAAGTGAAGCTTAGAAATACATCAAATCCAATGTCTTGTGTGAAATGCTAAAGGAAAGGCATGGTAGGAGAGAAGCTGAGACCACAAAACCAGATGAGGTTAGCACACTATGCTGGATAGTTAGAAAATAAACCCATATATTAAATTTCCAATTGAATTTGACTTGTTCCTACCATGGCTATAAGAATTCCTTGACACTTAATAGCTCTGCTGGAAAATAGATGTTTTCAAGCCATTCTCCCCCACAGAGGAACGTTATACTTCTATTTTGTTCCAATTACAATATAGACTCACAAAATAGATAATAAAAACCCTTCTCTGGAATCAGTATTTTGAGTGCTCAAATCAGCAATTTATTAATGTCACATCTTTGTGTTTCTGTTTCCTCATTTCTAAAATGAGGTTGGGAGCAATAATCAGCATATACACTTGGGAAGAAAGCATGAGTTATTGCTGTTGGGTAAGCCACTATGCATTTATGAAGTGTGCAAAACAACAAGCATCTTGACTTACTGTAGAAAGTGTTCTATAAGAACTGAAGAAGCAGTTTTATGTTTTGATAATATTCATTGTGTGCAGATTCATGTCTGTTTCATTAGAATAGATGTACTGAAATATGCCTGTTTTAGATGACCTCTAATTTTAGGTAAAATGGAAAATGCTTGTGTATGTGTACACATGCATTGTGTAAAAATGTCTTGACTTTAAATATCCTGGCATTGTTCATCTCTAACAATAAAATTACACAGCAGTAGTCTTTCAAATGCAAATACTTAATATATTTCATAGGACAGAGAAGACAGTGATAAAAAAAAAGATAGCTGGTACTCTGACATTAGGCTTGCATTATTGTCCTTAAGGCAAAACATTTTGCTGTGCTGTCCTTCATAGGCAATGTGGAAACCAGTAGACATTATGATCATCGTACATTTGATGTATGGCAAGGCTGCTTCTCAGCTCTAGGGTTCGCTTACTTGTTCCAGGGGTTAGCAATATCCAGTCTGGCCGGATATGACTCACAGCTGCTTATATTTAGCCATTTCCTAAAATGATTGTATTTATTCACTTTGTACAAGTCCTGGGGTGATGTAGGAGACAGGGACCATTTATCAGGACTCTCTCAAAGTAATGAAAAGTCATGTGAATTTTTGTTCAGCAGTACAGTCTACTTTTCTTTTTTTTTTCAGTTGTATCTCAATTCTGTTGTGTATGGAAGTGTTTTGAATACTTCATGAAACCTGTTTGATCCCCAAATATACATGTGGTATTGATAACTTAAGCTGAGTTATTTAGGAGCCACAGTGATATTTCAAGGGATAAGGATGAGGAGGGTCCAAGCAAACAAACAAATGAGCTTTAGTTCCACGGCTTTCCCTTTCTTCTCTCTGCTTGTATAAGGCAAATGATTTTAGATTCATATATAAATCACATGTAAGATCATATCAAAATTTGTCCTTGGCAACCAGACTTTTGTAGCTTGTCACAACGATCTCAGGTTATGTATGGTGTCATGATTTTCCTTTTTGACAAATGTAGAGTAATACTTCATAGTGAATAATACTACATTTATTTCATTCACTGATTTGTTAAGTCACTTAGGATGTTTCCAGATTCTTAGTCCGTGTGAATATTGCTGAAGTGAACATTAAGTCTAGATCTATTTTGGACACTCATATTATAATTCTTTTCTATAAATTGCTGCATCATAGAAGTTGTCTTTTGAGTCTTTAAGGAATCTCCAGATGATTTTACAGCATAGCTGTATATTTTCATCATGTATGCTACCCCAGCCCTATCTCTGTCAGTATTTGCTTCATTTTGGGTATCTTTATATAGTCACTCTCATAGATAAGGTGCATTGTCATTGTGGTTTTAACACACACATTGCCAATGATCAGGAGTGATGGACGTTTTTCTCCGGGTCAGCCATCCAGGTCTCTCTTTCAGAGAGAAGAATCTGTTCAGATATTTGGCCTCCTTTTTATCTCAACTGTTTTCTTCCTGTTGAGTTGAATTCCATATATATTTTGATTATTAGCCCCTCATTGTGTGTGTGTGTGTAGTTTGAACATGTTTATTTCTAAGTTATGAATAATCTTTCTTTTTTTTGTAGCATACTGACACTTAGGAGAGGGAAGCAAACAGCCATCTTGTAAATTAAGAGAGTTCACAAATACACAACTTAGTGTTGTCCTTCAGTGGAGTTGAAAAGGGAGAGATAATAAGCAGAGAGAAGAACGGCGAGTAGAGGGAAGAACAAGGAGTAGAGCAGAAATTAACCAAACAAAGGCAAGAAAGCAAATTTTAAAATGTCTGTGAAGGTGATGGTTACTTTTAAAGATGAGCAAAATTGATGAAACTAGCTATATCCACAAGGAAGAAATAAAGACAACACCTAAAATCAGAAATGAAAGTGATGTTACAAATAATTCAAGAGAAGCACAGGGAATCCTGAAATTACTATGGACACCAGGAAATCATTCCCTTGGGTACAATAGAAGATACGTAGAAATCCCTAGGAATGGCAACACAAAGACAAACAAAAAGATATGAGAAAGCTGAGCAGACCAGGAAGTCAAGAATGGGTCAGCAAGAAGAATGGCTCCTAGTCCAGTTAAGGAAACAGGACCTGCAGACAGGCAACAGAGTCAGGGACAGCCCCTGCTCTAGTTGTTGGGGACCCACATGAACACCAAGCTACACATCTGCTACTTATGTGTTAGGTGCCTAGGTCCAGTCCATGCATTCTCTTTGTTTGGTGGTTCAGTCTTTGGGAATTCCCAAGGGTCCAGGTTAGAGGTCTCTATTGGTCTTCCTGTGGAATTCCGATCACCTCTAGGTCCCTCAATGCTTCTCCCAACTCTTCCACAAGACTCCCCAAGATCTGTATAATGTTTGACTGTGGGTCTCTGCATCTGTTTCAGTCAGCTGCTGGGTGGACTCTCTCAGAGGACAGTTATGCTAGGCTCCTGTCTGCAAGCATAACAGAGTATCATTAATAGTGTCAGGGATGGGTTTTAAGTTTGGCCAGTCATTGGTTGGCCCTTCCCTCAGGGTTGCTCCATCTTTGTCTCTCAGTGGGACAAAGGATGTTCCCAGTCCTGCAGTGACTTGCCATGTCACAGTGGGTTGGTACTGGAGGTGGGGCTCCCCTTTCATGGAGAAGTAGAGGACATGGGGGAGGGGCTTGCAGAAGGGTGGGGGGAGGGGCTGTGATTGTGATGTAATGTTAATAAATAAATGAATGAATGAAAAAACAGAAATGCTCCCAGCATTCTGGTAGCTGAAGGATCTACTAGTTAATCCTATAAACATCAATAGAAAATGACATAGCATTTTGAATTTTTAATTGACAAAAAGAATTGAGTGGTCTGACTTGAGACCAATAATTGAAAGCTAAAGGTCTGCTCTTCTGTTTATATTCTTTATTTCTTCTCTTTCCCCTTGTCCTCCTTCCCCTTCCCACTCCCCATCCCCCCTCCTCCTCCTTCTCCTCCTTCTTCTCCTCCTTCATCTTCTCCTCCTTCTTCTTTGTCTTCATCTTTTTCGTCTTCTTCTTCCTCCTCTCTCTCCTCCTCCTCCTCTTCTGCTTCTTCTTCATTAATTGTGTTGTGATTCACCACTGCATACAAATTGAGCATTAAGAGATGCCCAGTGCAGCATCTCTTAATGCTCAATTTGTATGCAGTAATGAATGTTGGTTTACTTATACATGCAACTTTGCATATATATATATATATATATATATATA
>NW_021612217.1:0-9259 GCF_004785775.1 Grammomys surdaster | reverse complement strand
TTTCTCCACAGGACAGGAGCAGACCGACTCTGTGTCTGCTCCAGTCCCAGGGCGACAGCACCATTCTAAATGTGGAGAGACTTGAAGCATTTGTACTGTAATCATGAAAAAGGCAAAGATATTCACTTCTCCATACCTGTTCAATACAGTGTTCAAAGTCTTACCTAGAGCTGTAAAACAACAGAAGATGATTAAGGGGATACAAACAGGAAAGGTCTACAAGTAAGAATTCTGATTATTTATTTATTATTATTAATTATTTTATTTTTTCAGAAGATGGAAAGAAACAGCATATTTATGGATTGGTAGAATTAATAATGTGAAAATGATCATCCTACTAAAGCAATCTACAGAGTCAATGCAATACCATTAAGAAAAAAATTCATGGTCCTTAACGCTCTCTTCAGTGTCTACAGAACCGTCTTTCCTTCCTTCGCAGCCATCTGACTGCCAAAAGTTCACCATGTCTATTCTCAAGATCCATGCCAAAGAGATCTTTGACTCCCGTGGACATCCCACTGTTGAGGCGGATCTGTACACCATGAAAGGTCTCTTCTGAGCTGTGGTGCGTCCACTAGCAGCTACGAGGCTCTAGAACTCCGAGACAATGATAAGAGCTGCTTCATGGGGAAGGGTGTCTTACAGGCTGTTGAACACATCAATAACCCTGTTGCACCTGTTCTTGTTAGCAAGCAGCTGAATGTTGTGGAGCAAGAGAAGATTGACCAGCTGATGGTCGAGATGGACGGCACCAAGAATAAATCTAAATTTGGTGCAAATGCCATCCTAGGAGTGTCCCTGGCTGTCTGCAAAGCTGCTGCCATGGAAAAGGGGGTGCCCCTTTACCATCACATTGCTGACTTGGCTGGCAATGCTGAAGTCATCCTGCTAGTTCCAGCTTTCAATGGGCTCATCAGCGGCTCTCATGCTGGCAGCAAGCTGGCCATGCAAGTGTTCATGATCCTGCCTGTGAGGGCGTCCTGCTTCCGGGAAGCCATGTGCATTGGAGCAGAGGTTTACCACAACCTGAAGAATGTCATCAAGGAGAAGTATGGGAAGGAGGCCACCAATGTGGGTAATGAGGGCGGATTCGAACCTAACATCCTGGAGAATAAAGAAGCACTGGAGTGGCTAAAGACTGCAATTGCAAAGGCTGGCTACACTGACCAGGTTGTCATCAGCATGGATGTGGCTGCCTTCTAGTTCTACAGGTCTGGCAAATATGATCTGGATTCCAAATCTTCAGATGACCCCAACAGGTACGTCACACCCGACCAGCTGGCTGACCTGTACAAGTCCTTCATCCAGGACTACCCAGTGGTATTCATTGAAAACCCCTTTGACCAGGACGATTGGGATGCTTGGCAGAAGTTCACAGCTAGTGCAGGCATCCAGGTGTGTGTGAGTGGGGGGGTTGATGACCTCACAGTGACCAACTCTAATTGAATTGCCAAGGCTGCAGGCGAGAAGTCCTACAATTACGTCCTGCTCAAAGTGAACCAGATCGGCTCTGTGACTGAGTCTCTGCAGGTCTGTAAACTGACCGAGTCCAATGGCTGGGGCGTCATGGTGTCCCATCGATCTGGGGAGACTGAGGATACCTTTATCACTGACCTGGTGGTGGGGCTCTGGACTAGGCAGATCAAGACTGGTGCCCCTTGCCGATCTGAGCACCTGGCCAAGTACAGTCAGATCTTTAGAATCGAGGAAGAGCTGGGCAGGAAAGCCAAGTTTGCTGGCAGGTCCTTCAGGAACCCCCTGGGCAAGTAAAGCATGGATTGGAGATCACTGGAGCCACCAGCTGCTTAGGTCCTCTGTCCCTGATGTCACCTGGGCGGCTCAAGGCCGGCCCAGTGCTTGCCCCTCCCATATCATTGCTTCCTTAGACATCCATTCCTGACCACCAGGAACCCTGATGGAGACCCCAGCTTTGTAATCATGTGATTGCTCTGAATCATTGTTTCTGTCACCTGACTTCCCAGTTACTGTCTGGAGCAGTTGGAACTCCAGTGTAATCTCTAGGGTGCCCACCATCAAGACTCCCCCAGTGGTTTACACGCAAAAATAAAAGCTGCAGAAGCCAAAAAAAGAAAGAAAGAAAAGAAAGAAAGAAAGAAAGAAAGAAAGAAACAGAGAAAGAAAAGAAAGGTAGAAAAAAAAGAGAAGAAAAAATTCACAGATTTTGAGAAAATAATCATGTCTCACACAGAAACATAGACAACTCTAGATAGAAAAAAACAATTTTGAATAATAAAAGAACTGCAGAATGTATCTCAACTGCAAATTTCAAGTTGTTTTTACAGAGCCATAACAACAAAAACAGCATGGTATTTGCATAAAAACAGAGATGTTGATCAATAAGATTGAAGACCCAGACATAAGACTACACACTCCCAGACACCATCTGACATTTAGCAAAGATGCGAAATGTACACACTAGAGAAAAACAACACCTTCAACAAACGATTTTGATCAGTCTAGATGGCTATGCATAGAAGAATGAAAGTAGTTCCTATGTACTACCCTGCACAAAACTCAACTGCAAATGGATCAAGCTTAACATGATACCAGATACCATGAATCTGAGAGAAGATAAAGTAGGGAATAGACTTAAACTCATTGGCACAGGAAAGACTTTCTGAATAAGACTACAAAAGTTCCAGCATTAATAAATGGTACCTCATGAAGTGAAACTCTTTATGTACAGCAAAGGACATTATCATTTGAAAAAAGAGACAGCCTACAGAACAGGAGTTTTTTTTTCTTTTTACAAATTTTACATCTGATTGAGGACTAGTATTTGGAATATACAAAGAACTATAAAAAAACCAAACTGAACATCCAAACCCCAGAAATAAACATCAAATATGAAGTATAGAACTAAACAGAGAGTTCTTAAAAGATGAAAGGCAAAGAGCTGAGAAATATTTAAAAATGTTCAACATCCTTAACTATCAGTGAAATGCAAATTAAAACCTCTTGGAAATTTAATCTTACCCTAATCAGAATGGCCAAGATCAATAAAACACAGTTTTATTTGTACATGGTTGTGAGGATTCACTGCTGGTAAGAGTTCAACTGAAATAGATGTGATGGAAATCTGTGTGGAGGTTCCCCACAATGCTCAAAGTAGCTCTACCACCAGCTTCAGCTGTACCTCTCTTGAGGACTTGCTCAGCCAACATTCATTGCTGCTCTGTATTCATAATAAAAAGCAAACCACCTTGATGGAAACTGGAAATAACCTCAAATAACCTTGATGATGTCCCTTAACAGTTGAATGGATAATGAAAACATACATTTACACAATAGAAGGTGACTCAGATGTTATGAAAACTGACTGCAAAATTTACAGGTAAATGGATGAAGTTAGAAACACTCTCCCTGAATGAGGTAACCCAGACCAAGGAAGACAAACATCACATGGCTTCTCTAATATGTAGGTGTTAGCTTTTAAGATTTAAATATATGTGCTTCAGTTAGAACAACCACAGAGATTACGTAGCTAGTATGGGAAGAGGGATGAGGAGGGGATGATTTAAGGAAGGGGAAATAGAGTATGGCGCTCTAGAGGGATAAAGGGGAATGGGAGATACAGTATAAGGTAGTGAATATGTGGTAGAACACTAATGCTAAAGGCCTTTTGAAAAGCCATACAGAAAATTACTACTGTAGAAGCTTCCTGAACATATACATATAAAAAATAAAATTAAGTGCAGTTATCATGTGATGGGGGAGACAGTACTCCAAATAGATACCATGTGCTACCAAATAAGACCTCCAGTACCAAGAATGGATTGCAACATTTTGAGTTATTGGCTAAAGAAGTTCCATAGACCCCACTGCAAACATCAGATTGTTGTAGATTCTATTGTTTGCTGCCCCGCCCCCAACCTCATGGTAAGACCCTATTACTGAAGACACAACTTCTTCATCACATATGTACACATATGTGATGATCTGCCCACCCACCCATCCCTTCTTTCCCTTTGTTATTGTTAAGTGTACACATACATATGTGTATGCACACAACTTCTTCATCAGACATGAAGTTGAGCTGGTGCCCAACTATGAGCTTCACCCTTATGGAGTATGGATTCATATTGCTGGGAGGTGCTGTATATGCCACCATAGGAGTAAGATAATCACCAGTCTCACACAACCATGAACCTTCCAAACAACAATAACAGCATGCCTGAAATATGTACCCACTGGTACAATAGTAGCAAAAATGTTAAGGAAGTAACCAAGCACTTTTAAAAATGGATTTAAGGCCTGTATCATGCATGGGTCTTATACATGACACTGTTAATGAGGCCAGGAATTTGAGGCTAGATAGGTCATGGGCCTGAGGAGAAACCCCACTACTGCTATAATGAACGTAGCAATAAAACCCCTAAATTATATTGCAGAAACTTCATCAGGGAAGCTTCTTCTTGAAGTAGATAGTAACTAAGAGAGAGTCATAACTGGGCAGTGTACATGGACTTTACCTTAGTTAAGGTACATCAGAATGCCACACTCTCACTGTCTTACTATCCTAACACCTGAACCTTCTACTCGTCTTAGCCTGTAATGCCTCAGGCTGTGCTCGCCTCCCACATAGTCCTTAGGTCCATATCAAACTCAGCATATTCATGTTGTGACTCCTCCATTCATCACAGAAATATTTTAACATAATGTTTTTAGTAATTCTTTGAGAATTCCATACAATGTAGTTTGGTCATAGTCATCCCCACTCCTAACTCCAACTCTACCCAGATCTGCGCACCTACCCATCCCTTCTTTTCTCTTTGTTATTGTTAAGTGTACACATACATATGAATATATAAATATTACATACTACCTCCATTTAGTCTCGATCATATGTATATGTTCTTAGGGATGACCACTTGTTATTGGATAACCCATTAGGTGGCTCATCCCTTGGGAAGGCTAATTCTTCCTGTCTCAGCAGTCACTAATTTCTTCTAGGCAAAAGGCTATGGGAGATTTCCCTCATTTTTTTGTTGGTATGTCAACTAGTGATGTCAATGCCCATTTAAAAATATTTCTTTTTTAAAAATTATTTATTTTACTTGCATGATTGGTTTTGCCTGCAAAATTATACTACATGTAAGTATATTGCATGTATTCCTAGTACTATTGGAGGACAGAGAAGGGTGCCAGGTGCCCTGGAACTGGAACTATGGACAGTAACTGTAAAATGCTAGGTGGGTCCTGGGAATTCAATCCAGTCCTCTGCAAGAGCAGGAAGCACTCTTAACTGCTGAGATCTACCTCCAGTCCCCTTTGATCAGGCCTTGTGTAGGCTACCATATCACTGAGGCTTCCCAGGAGTAGCTTCCTATCCTTTGCACATGACATAGCCTTATAGCAGATGTCCTGGCACTCTTGTACTTAGAATCTCTCCTGCCCCTCTTCTGTGATGTTTCCTAAGGGTTAAGTGCAAGTGTCTGTATTGTAGATGCATCAACTTGAGTTGAGTACCCCATGAGTTGTGTTTTTTACTGGTAATGTTGTCTGTCTGCTGAAAAAGAGAAGCTTCTTTGATGAGGGGTGAGAACTACACTTATGTGTGGGTATAAGACTAAATATTTAGAATGCAGAGAGAGGTTGCTAGAAGATATGCTGGAATAGGTAAGTGGCAACAGTAGGTTCTCCTTCGGTTCTACAGCCTCATCAGCCATAAGTAATTGGCTAAGTTGATAGTACAGGCCTGAATTCTCTCCAGTGAATAACTTCAAGTCAAATTTGATAGCTGTCTGTTGTCTCCAGATTATACGTGCCACTATTACATCTTTGCAGCTATCTTGCCATGTTGGTCAGTGTTGTGGTTTATTCATGTGCTACAGCTGGATCGGCCTATTCATTGTTTTTCTTCCTTGGCAGCTTGCATAAAACTTTCAGGTACTGAGAGCCCACAGTGAAGAGGCTTCTAGATTAGTGTCCACTCAATTTCTCCAAGTCTTGTGTCCAAGGTGTGTGTTGTCCTTGGGAGTACGTATTTACCTCCAAATTTTAGAAGACAACCTTTGGCAATAGCAATACTCTGTATCTTTTTTTTTGGGGGGGGGGGCGGGTAATCTTGGACTCTGCTAACAACTCAAAATGAAATTTCTGGTACTGTTTTTTTCTTGACTATATATATGCATATATATACATAAAGGTATATACATATACATGTATATGTATGAATTTATGTGTATACATATGTATATACATATATATGTAACTATATAAATATATGTAATTTTAGGTCAACATAAAATTATGATTCTCTATGGCTTTTAAAAACATCTTTACTGTTTGAAATATTCTTGTTTATACCTATCAGTGTTTATAGTTGAAGGCACAAAGGATCAGTTAGTAACCAAAAGTCTCAAAAATTTCAGGTTTCTATGGGATGTTTATTTTCTCAAATGTAGTAATGTATGCATGTGCCCTTTAATCACCTGAGTGGCTTTGGTCTGACATATCACTTATTAGATACTAGAATCAAGGAGATGGCTGGGCATACACCTTTTGGTCCATAATTCATCACCTTTTGCCTGAATGGAAAGCATGAAGCAATATACAACATATTCAGACAGCTCTTAGATGAAATTACTAAGAAGAGAAATAAAACACAGAAAACTCAGGTTATGAAGTACAAGAGTCGAACAATAGTCATGAAATACATTTCTCTATCCAGCCCCCATGACTTTGTCATTCAGCTCTCTGTGTTTCCTGGATTTCTTGGCCTTCTCCACTTTCTGATTCAGTTGTTTAGAGCAGGGCTAAGGGGAGAGTGGGCAGGCTCACTGACTAACCTCCTGTTTTTAAAACAAAGTTTTCTGTTAACCCCAGCCCTGCCCATTTGTTTACATAGGGCTTTTAGATGCTTTTGGTTTAGAACAGAGGGATTGTGGAATTGCATCAGACACCCAAACCTCGCAAAGCAGGAAACCAGGCCTGAGATGTAGAGCATGTGCTATTCATGGCTTGAAGAATAGCAGGGTGAATCTGCATGATGGAGAGAAAAACAGTATTTTATTTGTACCCCTTTGAGTTCCCACAGCCTAGGCCCTGAGGATATTTAAGATTGAAAGTATGTTATGATGAAAAAGAAGGACTTTGAATTCTGTGCCCACATCCCAAGTATGGAAATAATTTTCCCTAGTTAAAATGATTACAGAAGTAGTGAGAATAGCTACCAGGAAAATTCATATTTACTTTCACTATATACCATAATATTTACCATTTACTGAGTGGTTACTATGTGAATGAGTATTATACTTAACATTTATTGTAATATTATCTTATAAATAATATAAAACTGACAATTTACATATTGACCAATTTATGAATATGCCAATTTCATAGAATACATTTGATCTCAATATTAATTTTAAGCTAAATCATGGAGATTATAGAACATAATTAAGGCGGCTCAGCTTGAATACAAAGACTTATATTATAAAGTCAGCCTTGTGATTTTGAGAAGTCATTAACCTCTTTTGAGTCTAAATGTGCAATACTCTAAGATAGGAATAGATTTGCTTTGCCTTCTTTATAGATTGCTAGTGAGTCTGAGATGTAATTAATAACATTTAAAAACTGTGGATTAATCTATAGCTATTAAAGCATATTATATCATTAAACATTTTCACTTAAATTTGGTATTTTTCAAGCTCTTAGTGAAATCTAGAACATGTCTTTTATGAAATTATATGATTGGAGGTGAATCCTCAGTGGTGAAGATCTGGCTTGATTTGTATTGTTTGTGTAACTTTGTTAAAATGATTTACTCCCCAGTCATCTGTTTCCTGGATATAAAACAGGAGCAGTGAAGGACCTCTCCTGCAATATTGTTCCGTACTCAAACTACAATGGAAAAGTAACCATATACTTGTTTATAACATAAAACAGTGTGAGCACACAAGCAAGACTGAGCCAGAGAATGTGGAAAACATTTGAACTGGAGGACTAATACATTTAGTTTATGGAACTCCCTCTGAGAAAGGGTTGCTCTAGATGTGAACTGTGCACATGCTGGATCAGAGAGTAGGTGGAGGCAAACATCTGGAGTATTGTGAGGGTAGAGTAGGGAAGTGCAGCCTTGACTAACAGTGAATGTTAAGGCCGCACTGCTTTTATACATTCATTCCCCTCACACATTTATTTATTTATGATGACAATATTGCAGCACTCATGCAGAGACAACAGCTCCCAGGAGGAGACAGTTTATATGGGAGCAAACAATTACAAAACAGTTTCAGGAATGGGTAGAGTCCTGGAAACACAGGGTGGGAACTGACTAATCCTGTAGTGAGGGTGGTGGCATGCTACTAAGAACTATTAACAAAGGAAATTACCATTACGTTACTTTTAAAGAAATGACTATTTTTCTTCTTCTCAGAAAGGGCAGAAATAGAGAATTCAAGACAATGTGTTAGAAATAGGAACTGAAGCTCAAATTAAGTTGTGTTCTAAGAGCAATGCAGAGTCCTATTTAGGTAAAGTCTTAAGTAGATTTGGAGGATGAGACCATATACATTCCAGCACTTGGGGGTCAGGGAAAGACATATCTCTGAGAGTTGATGGTCAGTCAACTCACATGTTTTCCTTGAAAAACAGAAAAAAAATGAAGCCACATAGGATTTTATATGGCCAATTATGAGTTTGATTTTTGTCCTGTCATTAATAGAAAATCATCAAAGATTTTAAGAAAGGACCCATTTTTGGAAGATAGTGAACTGTACAGGAGAACTACATTTGACAAGAGAGTGTTCAGAACAGACACACATACACACACACACACACACACACACACACACACACACACACACAGCTCAAACAAGGCTGCTGTTGCCTTTGACTAAGATCATGGTCTATTTTATCAGAAGGAATTAACCATAACAAGTTCTAGCTGCAATCTTAGGACATTGTGATGCTATTTGGAGAATTTCACACTCTAAGGAACAGGCATAGGCCATGAGAAATTGAAACCCCAGTGATTTATGATGGGGTAAAAATAAGCCATAAACTTTAAACTAGAGAGACAGAAGGCCAGAGAAACCCTGTCTCGAAAAACCAAAGAGAGAGAGAGAGAGAGAGAGAGAGAGAGAGAGAGAGAGAGAGAGAGAGAGAGAGAAGGCAGAGTGGGGAATTTAAACTTAGCCTTGCTCTTAGTCACATGACTCCAAAAGAAAGTCTGACTTCTTCTTCTTCTTCTTCTTCTTCTTCTTCTTCTTCTTCTTCTTCTTCTTCTTCTTCT
>NW_021612216.1:0-2127 GCF_004785775.1 Grammomys surdaster | reverse complement strand
TCTCTGAGTGGGCCATGTTTGGCTAAGGGAACAGAATTCAATTTTAACATAAATTTATAAATTAAAATCTTTGGGTTTTTTTCTGAGACAAGGTCTCACTATAGATCCTAGACTAACCTAAACTCTGACAATTCTCTGGCCTCAGCCTCCTAAGCTGAAGTGACTAATAGTTGTGCGGCCTCACACCCAGCTTCTCTCCTTGTCCTTAATCTACTGAACGACTGAGAATTGAGAAGTGGGGCAGAGGTCTATGGCAGAAGGCTGGGATTGGACCTCATGCTATGAATGATAGTCTTCCTTTGCCAGTGTGAGCAGTTACTCAAAATTAACCTGAGCTGGTTCAGCAGTTTAGGTAAAAGTCACCAAGCCTGACAAGTTCAGTCTCTGGAAACTGCTTGGTGAAAGGAGAGAACTGATTCCCACAAGTTATTACCTACCCACTCCATGCATATGAGCACACACATGCACGGGGACACACACACACAAACACATACACAGACACAGACACACAAGCACACACACACACACGTATACAGTCACACATACACACAGACATGCACACATAGGCACATACACACTCAGGTATACACACACACACAAGTGCATACATATACATACACATACACACATGACACATAAGTATTTAAAAGTTTTAAACAAATTCAGCACTGTGATGAAAAGACAGTCTAATTATCAGTTGATAAGCCCCACTCCCATTTGAGTCCCATTTAAATACTGACATCTTGTTTTTCCTTTGGCAGCGCTTGTGACAAAACATTATGTGACGATGTGAGCATAATTCGAATGATGACAAATGGTCCCACTGACAACTTTCTGATGACATATACTTTGAACATCCGTTCTTGATAACTAGGTTATGTGTCCTCTTCCTCAATGGTAATAAAAGTCTATCTGCAAGCCCAGGCTGGTGATTTCTGTGTTGCTAAGAAGTGAAGAGGCCAAATGTGGCGGTGCACACCTTTAATCCTGACACTGGGGAGGGAGAGGCAGGTGGAAGACCTGAGTTCTGAGGCCAGCCTGGTCTACAGAGCTAGTTCCATGCCAACCAGGGCTACATTATGAAAACCCGTCTCTGAAACAAAATCCATGGCTAGTTGTGCAAGCAATTTGTCTGTGACATCTGTCACTTCACTGCTATAGGGTTGACTCAGATGACCAGGCCATGTGGGCAGCTTATCACTGCAGAAGCCATGTCACAAATTAAAAAAGAAAAAGACCTTTTTTGAGACTATAATTATCCTTTCCCCCTTCCTCCTTTAAACCTTCCCTCACTGTTCTCTTTTTAAATTTTTGACCTTTTTTTTTTTCTTCTCAAACCTTTTTTTTTTTTTATTTAAAAAAATCAAGGGCATATGAGCTGGAGAGATAGCTCAGCAGTGAAGATCACTGGCTGCTCTTCCAGACCACCTGGGTTCAATTACTAGCATACCTACAGCAGCTAACAACTGTCATAAAGCCAAAAGAGCAACACACATATAAATCTTATTTTAAAAAAAAGAAAAGAAATAAATGATTATTAAAAGCCATGTGGTGTCAAAGTACACCTTTAATCCAAGCCCTTGGGAGATAGAGTCAATCAAACTGAGTTCAAGGCCAGCCTGGTTTACAGAGTGAGTTCCATGACAGTCAGGGATATATATATATACATATATATATATATATGAATGAGAGAGAGAGAGAGAAACTCTGTCTTGAAAAACCTTAAAATGGAAAAGTAAAGTTTATTTAAGCTTATGGTTTTGTTTGGGGAAATGTTTAAAAAGTTGGCACCATCCCCTGCTCTGTCCAGATACTCTATGCCCCAGCAGTCCCAGGCTCACTACTTTCAAGTCTACCCCCAATACGGTGGTCTTCCCAGCTCTGGTTCCTTGCTTCAAAGCCACTAGTTCCTTCTCTGCCATCCATCCCCTATGGCTAGTGGTAACAAATCCTCTTAACCCAGTAAATCAAAACTCTTAAGGCTTATAATTAATCAGTCAGATTTATATACCAATAAATTCTCAATTCATAAGATGCCCACACAATACACTCAGAGCCAATTGATGATGATACAAGCTGCCCACCTAGATTAGACAAGTTATCCCAATTATTCTATCCCTATATTGT
>NW_021612215.1:708-1935 GCF_004785775.1 Grammomys surdaster | reverse complement strand
TCACCACAGGATATGTCCAACAGAACATTCAGAGCTGAGAAGAGACAGGATGGCCAATGAGCATTCTGGGGGTGTTCACTGAGACTACAAGTGACACAGCCTGTTACCACAATGGTTATCAAATCTGAGTCAAAATTCTGGGTTGGAATGTAAACAGAGTCCCAACCAATCGTGCTCTGGCCAAAACAGCAAGCTACTGAGCATCTCCAGGACTCAGTTTTCTCCTCTGGAAGGTGAATATTACTGCCAACTTTGGAAATATGTTTTTATAGGTCCTGGTACAAATAGTTGGTGTTGCCTGAACCTGGCCAGATGTCTCCATTAGACAGAAGGAGAGAGAAGGAGGGTGCTGAGCCTGTGAAGCTGACATCTCTTTTGTTAGTTACAGGCTAAAGATGGCAACATGCTCCCTCCAGTGCCTGGAACTTAAAATGTCCAAATTATCCCCTTCCCTTCTCTTAGGCATCAACTCTACATTGTCAGATTCACATTCTTAGAGAAAATCACATGTACTTAGAGCACATGGTTGACTTGTTCTTGTCTCTAGTGGGATTCCCTGATATGGCTAAAGGACTCAAGTCTTCTTTGCCCTGGACCTGCTTTTAGTAAAGTACAACAGAATACAAGCCTGCCTTAGAGGACACTAACTGACAAGAAGGCCAGCTATGGACCCAGAACCAAGGGGTTAAAGTGTCTCTGGGATGGCTTCTTATAGTAGGTTGTGTGACATCTCATGGACATGACTCTGGAATGCAATACAATATAAGTCCATGTCTAATGACAATATGAATGTCTGGACATAGATGTGAGAAAATATGTTTCTCTACTTTGATGAAATTGTTCCTCAAACTGTTTTAGGACAGAACATCACCTACACTAACTTATCTAAAGTTGTCTCTGAAGATATTCCTTACTGGTTTCTCTCTGTGTGACTGTCTCTGTCCCGGCCTATCACTGTCCATATTTGTCTCTGTATCTAATTCTTCTTTTCTCTTCTCTCTTCTAACCTCTCCCTTCCTCTCTGCACTCCCCTAAAATTCCTTCCATTATCTCTCCATCTCTGTCACCCTCTGTCTCACTATTTCTGTTTCTCTCTATGTCTCTCTATTTTTCTGTGTGTCTCTGTCTCTGTCTCAATCTATGTTTGTGTCTATCTCTATCTATGTCTCCGTCCTCTGTCACTTTGTGTTTCTCTCTGTCGCTGTCTCTCTGTCTCTCTGTCTCTGT
>NW_021612215.1:0-608 GCF_004785775.1 Grammomys surdaster | reverse complement strand
CACTCCCCTAAAATTCCTTCCATTATCTCTCCATCTCTGTCACCCTCTGTCTCACTATTTCTGTTTCTCTCTATGTCTCTCTATTTTTCTGTGTGTCTCTGTCTCTGTCTCAATCTATGTCTGTGTCTATCTCTATCTATGTCTCTGTCCTCTGTCACTTTGTGTTTCTCTCTGTCTCTGTCTCTCTGTCTCTCTGTCTCTGTCTGTCTGTCTCTCTCTCTCTCTGACTCTCCCCCCCCACCCCGAATTTCATCCTCTAAAATAACATGTCAATGAGCACTTTTGTGGTTTGGGGGGAGTACTGCCTGGGCAACCTCATTATTCCTGACCTGTAGGTAGGTAGATGTCAAGTTTAAACAAGATATATAGAACTTAGCTTCTCTTCTACTAACACTGTTGTAACTTGCAATTAAGTTCTACTCACCTTCTAAAGAGGAGCAGCATTCCAGGAAAAGTAATACCCATTTCCCTCCAGTTTGCTGGCACTTTTCTTAGGAAATAGATATGGTTCTAAAAAGAAATGTAGGGACAGTGAGGCCACTTAACAGTGTGATAAACTGGACTGCCATCCAGTGGACTATGACATCTGTACTGGAAGGGTCACAGGG
>NW_021612214.1:0-2246 GCF_004785775.1 Grammomys surdaster | reverse complement strand
AGAAAGAAGATTCTCTGCCTAAGGTTGAGAGCAACACATGCTTATAAATATGAACATAAATGCTTAGAAGGCAGTTTGGCAAGATGGCTATTTAATGAAACATTATTAGGCCCTCCCCTTCGGCCAATGAGTTCTCTAGTCTGATATAGATTCCCTCTGTGGAGCAGGCTTCAAATATAATTGAGAACTTGAGAACTGTTATCTACTCCCATACCCAGTATTGGCATTATTGTGTCAGTGGGCACATCTCATCTGCAGGGCCCAGACAGTTTTGTTTAGAAGAACACAACATCCTAGAATCTTTGGAGAGCTGCAACCTGGAGAACAAACTCAGGTGGCAAGAGGCTTGTGGCTGTGAGTGTAAAGAGATATGTTCACAGCATTGAGGAAGGGTTGGTGACAGCTGAGGAACTTATCCTCTCCAACTCTCCTCCAATAGCTATCTCTGTCTAGGTCTATATGCCTCCACATGTCCAGGGAGCCCACTGAGGTTTCTCCACAGCCCGGCAGCTGGACCCTTTCACTCTTCTCAAGCTCTAGTATCATCTTTGCTCCTTGCTGCCTTCGTGCTCACTGAGAAAGCATCAAGGGCTCCAGACCCCTGCCAACATCTCACAGAGACACCCTGCAAACATCTACCTAATGGAGGCCTCCCACAAACATCTACTCATGGAGACCTCCAACTCACGGTAAATATCTACCTCATGGAGTAATTGCTAAGCGCTTGTCAGAAACACGATTCTATCATCAGGCATGTTCTGAACCCTGGTCTTGAGTTGTCTTGGTGGCTCTTGACCCTGTCAGACCCCAGGTTCATAGGTGACTTTGGTGCTAAAATAAGGTTAGTTAGCCAGTGTTCCTGAGAAGGATGATAAGGCAGACCCATGGCACAGAAACATGGCCAGATGGGTGGCCTGTTTCAGTCATTCACTGGTGATTTTATAAAATTCTCACCTCTTTCATCGTTGTCCCCAGAAATCCTTTGGCTTCAGAGAGCTCATTCCCCTGGTGTCTAGGCTGAGTGACCCTTCACAGGCCAAGAGGAAATGGTCTTCCTGGCTTCGAATCGTCCAATCTTCTTTTCATTCTCTGACCAAGTTGAAATCATAAAATGTTCCTTTTCTTTTTCATGGAGATGTTTATTCTGCCCAGAAAGTACACAGCAAGAGGTTAGTTTCACTTTTTTTAAAAATTTTTATTGGATGTTTTATTTACATTTCTTATGTTGTCCCTTTACCCCATCCCCCACCCACCCAGGAACCCCCTATCCCCTCACCCCTCCTCCTTCTTCTCTGTGGATGTAACCTCTATCTACTCCCCCACTCCCATCTCCCCACCCTCAAAATTCCCACCCCCTGGGGCATCCAGCCTTCATGCGGTCAAAGTTCTCTTCTTCCACCTATGCCCAGCAGGGCCCTCCACTCTTACATATTCAACTGAAGCGCTGGATACCTCCCTAAGTGCTCCCAGGCTGGTGGTTTAGACCCTGGGAGCTGTGGTTGGTTGGTATTGTTGCTCTCCTCATGGTGCTGCAAACCCTTTCAGCTCTCCTTCAGTCTTCACTCTAACTCCTCTATTGAGAACCCCATGATCACTTCAATGGCTAGCTGTGAGCATCTGCCTCTAAGTATGTCAGACTCTTGAAGACCTCTGAGGAGATATCCATATCAGGCATTTATCAGCATGCACATCCTGACTTCCACATCAGCATCTACCTTTGGTGATTGCACATGGGATAGATACTCAGGTGGAGTGGTCTTGAGATGGCCCCTCCTTCAGTTTCTGTCCCTCACTTTGTCTCCATATTTGCTCCCTTGAGTAGTTTGTTGCTCCTTCTAAGAAGGACCGAATCACCCCCACTTGGTCTTCCTTCTTTATGAGCTTCATGTGGCCTGTGAGTTGCATCTTGGGCATTTCAAGGTTCTGGGCTAATATCCAATAATCAGTGAGTGAATACCATGTGTGTTCTTTTGTGATTGGCTTACCTCACTCAGGATGATAATTTCTAGTTCCATCCATTTACCTAGGAACCTCTCGAATTCATTGTTCTTAATAGCTGAGTAATACTCCATTGTGTAAATATACCACATTTTTTGAATCCATTCCTCAGTTGAAGGACATCTGGGTTCTTTCCAGCTCCTGGCTATTATAAATAAGGCTGCTATGAACATAGTTGAGCATATGTCCTTGTTATATGTTCGAGCATCTTCTGGGTATATGCCTAGGAGTGGTATAGCTGGATCCTC
>NW_021612213.1:0-5117 GCF_004785775.1 Grammomys surdaster | reverse complement strand
TTTGGTTTTGGTTTTGGTTTTGGTTTTGGTTTTGGTTTTGGTTTTGGTTTTGGTTTTGGCTGCTACTAGGAATTAAACCTGGGACATTGGCTGTGTTTGTATAGATGTTGAATGTTTCCTATGTGACTTATGACACACCTTAGTGTTCTTCTTTTCTTCCTTATCAGGAAAGAGGAACAAGCTGTGGTAGATGCAGACACTACACAGAAACTGTCTGCACTCGTTGGGTCCTCTATTGCATTCCCCAGCTGGAATGAGCAAACGCCCTTCCTGAGCTGCACCTGCTCCCTTCTTCCTTGTTCTGTGGATGGGTTTTGCACATCCCTCTGAGGGTTTTCTTGATGGAATGAGTCTGACTAATCTCAGGTAACATGAAGTTGATAGACGTCAATAATAAATGTCATGTGCACAAATAACCCCTTTGTTATTACTCTGTGGTGAGAAGACTTTTTCAGTGACCAAGGAAGATATGCTATACAATGAACCAAAGATGAAGTAAAAAACTAATTTAGACATTATTTAAGGTTCTTCAGGTATATCTTCACCAAATGGAGCAGGTAGGCATGCCACATCTTTATTAGTCAATGGTATAGCCCCAAGTTATGACTACTTCCTTATCATTCTGACCCAAACCGCCTCTGAGTCTGCTGGGAAACCAAGTTCTTCTCACAGAATGCCTGTGCTCCTGAGGACTTGGTTAGCACCAGCTCTAAGTTCCTGCCCCCATATCCCTCCTGATGAGGCTGCATTCTGGATTTCCTCTCCCTGCCCTTTACCCATCCACATGTCAGTATCACCTTCTTTTCCAAGCCAGTCTTGCTGGAAAGACTGAAGCCACCAAAGATGTGTATTCATGGTGGGATTTTACATTGAAGGACACAGTGAAACAAGACTAACATTGGAGGCCAGTGATAGCTTAGAGGGTAACAGTGCTTGCTACACAAGCATGAGGACCTGGATTCAAATCTCCACAGCCCATGAAGAAAACAAGTAGTGGTAGGCGGAGCAAGGTGGAGACAAGAGGGTAGCTGGGCTTATTAATTGCTACCCTAGCTCTAAACTCAATGACAGACTCGGTCTTAGGAGGTTAAGTTGGAGGGTGAGAGAGAGGGACTCTGAATATCCTCCTCTGGACTCTGTGAAAACACGCCAATGTGGGACCATAAAGGTAGTGTGGTCCCTGGTTAAGCTAAGACTAGAAGCCCCAGAGACCCTGAAAGGACAGTAGGAGCTTTGCCTGTTCCTGGGCACCAAGCCCCTGTCACTAGCCACAACCCCTCATAGATTTGTGGCCATCAGTCACATAAGGGCAGTGCCCGAAGCTTCTTCACATGTAGAGGACATGACCTGTAGTCACTAGGCTCAAGACAGAGATCTCCATTTTAATGAGGTACATAGAGGCCTCGAGGGCTTAGCTAATAAGTTTTCCTTCCCATATATTCCTCCCTGCAAAAGGTATTTAACCTCAGGCCCACCCTGAAAGGTGAGAAGTGGAGTATGATTTTACTCATCCACTTTCTGCCATGGCAATAAATGCCTTAAAACCATGGACTGACTATTTTCATTGGGATCTGCCGTGGGGACCCATGGAGACAACAGCCTATAGAGCTGCTGTCTAGTCTCCCGCAGAAGGCCTCTCTGTGCTCCCAGCCACGACCACCACCAAGCCCAAGCCTACAATCAAGCCACCGACTCTCTCCATGAGACAAGTCAGAGCTCCCCCTTCCCCCTACCCCCAAGCCCCGGACTAGATCCAGCCTGCAGGCCCCCACTCCACTCTGTTCTCAGCTCTTCCAAGGCTCCTAGGGGTACCTTGATGTCCGAGAGCCTGAGAACCAGATGACCTCCGCTTCTTTGCAGGCCCAGGGACACCCAAAGAAGCTCCTGCTGTCCCTTACCAAAGACTGCACTTTCCCACTTCCCGGTAAGCTCAGTCAAACTTCCCATGTCCTGCCTCCCTGAGCAGCCATGCCCTGTGGCAAAGCAGACAAGGGACTCACAACCCTACACACCAATGCATACCACACACACACACACACACACACGGTGCAAGTAAGAATAATAACACATATACCTGCTACCTTTGAATTCTTCACTTAACCTCCATCAGCCTTCTCCTGTTGGTCTCCTACCTGAAGCCCTTCACTTCTCCCCAGCCCTGTGGGCTTCAGACCCTTGTAAAGCTAGGCTTCTGCTGAAACTTGGTTTCCTGCTGTCCTTCATTCATGTCGTGCCCTGAACTTGTTCATTAACAAGTTTCTCTCCAGAGCAATCTCTGGGGCATCAGGACAAAGCTGCTGAAGCTTGGCAGTCCTCTCCTCTTTTCTCACACGCTTATTTACACAGTTCTCCCTGAAAAAAGAGAAAAGCAGAAATATATTTAGTTTTACTGATACAGATTATGCCCCCTGTTTAGTCTGTTGCTATATATTGTAATGCTAAATTCTGTACCTGAAGGGAAGGTATAGGCCTATGAGTGAATTCTCACATTCACAAGTTTTTGTTGTATGAACCTGTTCCTTAATTTAAATTTTATTGGTTAAATAAATTGGCTACAGCCAATTACTGGAAGGATTAGAGGTAGGGGGTTTGGAGTGACCTGGTTTGGGGAGGGAGATGAGAGAAGGAGGAAGAAGGGGGAAAGAGGAAGCTGCCGTGAGGGGAGATGGATGGGAGCACATGGCCAGGAGAAACATCAAGTATCTGAGATACACCACTGGGGAGGTAGCCAGGCCAGCAGTTAGAACAGATTAGGGGTTACCTCCCAGTAATTATCAAAGCCAAATAAAATAACCACAGTCTGAGTCTCATTTATTTGTAAACTAGTTGGGGATAAGCATAAATTAGTTGTACTACAGCCCCCCCCCATCACACTGGTAAACGAGAAGTTGTTGAACCCAGGTTCCTGATTCTGTAGACAAGGCAACCTATAGGGTTCAGCATAACCAAATGTAGTCATGTGTTAAGATCCTTTCTGCCGGCTTAACACTTGCATTCTGTCTTGAGCAAGAGGAGGGCATATCTCTATTGCAGCTAGCATGGCTGCCTATTGCTTTTCATATCCAGCCTTCCCTCCACACCTCCAAATGCTAGAATGCTAAGTTGTCCCAGATGGAAGGAGTATATAGGACCAGAATAATCTGCCCAGACACTTCTTACCCAGAACACTGGAGGGATGGCATCTGGCTCTGGGGCTCTAAAGGGCCCACTTGGGTCCTGCTTGGCCAGGCTCATGCCTTCCAGTCAATTGGTCTTTTGCTCATATCTTTGATTAGCAAATCCCTGCACAGTGGGTTGACTCCTGGTGTCCGCATCAAGTTTTTCCTGATTTCAATCTTAACCAGGAAGTCATGCCCTGACTGAGCATAGAGAATCTCACTCTAGGAAAAATGTCATAACGGCCACTTACACATAGAACATCCCTTAGTAAATAAAGACCTGGCTTCTGTTTTAATTGTGCTGAAAGGCAGATCACATGACAGCTACCATGTTAACTCTAAGTGAACAGATGAGTACTACTGTGTATATTTACATTGTGAATTTAAAACATATATTTCTTAAGACAAAGTTTCTGTATCTTAGGCTGGCCTAGACCTCAGCATGTAGCCAAAAACTACTTTTAACTTCTGCTTCTCCTACCACCGCCTCCCCAGTGATACACGGGTGTGTGCCACCATGCCTGGTTCACATAGTGCTGGTGCTAGTATCCAGAGCTTTTTGCATGCTGTGCAAATGTCCTGCTTACTGAGCCACATCACCAACAGATGGCCTCAGCAGTGTGGACATTTTTCTAAAGATTTAAATATATTTATTTAATGGGTATGGGTGGTTTGCTCCCAGAGGTTGGAGGAGGACATCAGATCCCACAAAACTGAACTGAAATTATAGACAGTCATGAGCCCCCATGCAGGTGCTAAAAACTGAACCCTGGTCTTCTGCGAGAGCCATCTTAAGTCTGAGCCATCTCTCCAGCTCTCCTATTGGCATTTTTGACTATGTGTTGTGGTTTGTTTAGCAGTAACCTCTGACCTCTGACTGATACATGCCACTAGGACATCCTCAGTTGTGACAGTCAGAAATGCTCTGACACTGCCAAATGTCCCCAAAAGGGAGAAATAGCTCCCCATTAAAGAACGACTGATTCTTAAATTACTAAAAGAAACCACTAAAGCCACTACAGAAAATCGATCTTTATTGCCCTGTATTTTGTGTCCCTGGCACTTTTCTTTTCATCCAGGACTGTCTGGCTAGTTTCATGACAACTCGGCACAGGCTAGAGTTATCTGGAAAAGGAGAACCTCAACTGAGACAATGCCTCCGTAAGATCAGGCTGCAGGCAAGCCTGTGGAGCATTTTCTTAATCAGTGATTGACAGGGTGAGGGCCCAGCTATTGAGGGTGGGCCATCCCTGGGTTGGTGGTCCTGGGTTCTATAAGAAAGCTGGCCTAGCAAGCCGTGAGGAGCAAATCAGTAAGCAGGAACCCTCCATGACCTCTGCATGAGCTCCTGCCTCCAGGTTCCTGCCCTGTTTGAGTTCCTCTGCTCACTGCTTTCGATGATGAACTGTTGTATGGACCTGCAAGTAAAATAAACCCTCTCCTCCATAAGTACTTTCAGTCATGGTGTTTCATCACAGCAATAGTAACTCTGAGACACGGGTCCTACCAGTCTCTAATACTGTGCCATCCCATGGGAAAGGGAAACCAAATCACTGTAGAATTAATGTAACATTGACCACTTTGGAAACTCACTTGAGAAACATATTTTATGGAATAAAGTAACCTGTATTCCAATGCCAAGATATTATGTTTGTACTGAATTTCACAAGACTTGTTTTTATAATTGTGAATATGTATGTATATGTATGGTGTGTGTATACATGTGTATATGTGTATGTATGTGGTATATGTGTGGTATATGTGTGTGTGGTTTGTGTATGTGTGTATGGTGTATTGTGTGTATGAGTATGTGGTGTGTGGTGTGTGATATGTATGATGTATGTGTGTATATGTGCATGTGTGTGTGTGATGTGTGGTGTGTGTGTTGTATATGTGTGTATGTGCATGTATGTGTGGTGTACGTGTGTGTGGTGTGTGTATGTATGTGTGATGTGTGAT
>NW_021612212.1:893-1328 GCF_004785775.1 Grammomys surdaster | reverse complement strand
GCCAGGAAAGTTAAACAAAAATCAAAAGCAAGCAAGCAAGCAAGCAAACAAACAAACAAAAACATGTGAGGGGGCTAATGGGAGTTACAGGGAGTCTATATGTTCGTTCTATCTATCTATCTATCTAACACCTATCTATCTAACATCTATCTATCTGTCTATCTATCTATCTATCTATCTAACACCTATCTATCTAACATCTATCTATCTGTCTATCTATCTATCTATCTATCTAACATCTATCTATCTGTCTATCTATCTATCTATCTATCTATCTAACATCTATCTATCTATCTATCTATCTAACACCTATCTATCTAACATCTATCTATCTGTCTATCTATCTATCTATCTATCTATCTGTCTGTCTATCTAACATCTATCTATCTATCTATCTATCTATCTACCTAACATCTATCTATCATCTATCTAACA
>NW_021612211.1:0-2703 GCF_004785775.1 Grammomys surdaster | reverse complement strand
TGGAATGTTCAAGTTAGTTGCTAGATTACAGCAGAAAAGCACTATAGAACATATTGAACAAAGCTAATGTAAAAATACGCGAATTGTAGTGTATTCTTACTTCCAGAGATAAAGGCAAGTACAAGAGAGCTGAAAACACCTAAATCATGTTACCTGTGATATTTCAGTTATTAAGTGTGTTTAGTTTAAAGCAGAAACACTTGTATCATCCAGCCATGTATCTTTCATTGTTTCATACTGAATGTTCAAGTATGTTGCTAGATTCCTGCAGAAAAGCACTATAGAACCTATTGAACAAAGCTAATGTAAAAATACGTAAATTGCAGTGTATTCTTACTTCAAGAGATAAAGGCAAGTACAACAGAGCTGAAAACACATAAATCATGTTACATGTGATATTTCAGTTAGGAAGTGTGTTTGGTTTAAAGCAGAAACACTTGTACAATCCAGCCATGTATCTTTCATTGTTTCACATGGAATTTCCAAGTAATTTGCTAGATTCCAGCAGAGAAGCACTATAGAACTTATTGAACAAAGCTAATGTAAAAATAGGCGAATTGCAGTGTATTCTTACTTCCAGAGATAAAGGCAAGTACAGCAGAGCTGAAAACACCTAAATCATGTTACATGGGACATTTCAGTTAAGAAGTGTGTTTGGTTTAAAGCAGAAACACTTGTAACATGCGGACATGTATCTTTCAGTGTTTCATTTGGAATGTTCAAGTTAGTTGCTAGATTCCAGCAGAAAAGCACTATAGAACATACTGAAGAAAGCTAATGTAAAAATACTCGATTTGCAGTTTATTCTTACTTCCAGATATAAAGGCAAGTACAACAGAGCTGAAAACACCTAAATCATGTTACATGTGACACTTCAGTTAGGAAGTGTGTTTGGTTTAAAGCAGAAACTCTTGAAACATGCAGACATGTATCTTCCAGTCTTTCATATGGAATGTTAAAGTTAGTTGCTAGATTCCAGCAGAAAAGCACTATAGAACGTATTGAACAAAGCTAATGTAAAAATACGAGAATTGCAGTGTATTCTTATTTGCAGAGATAAAGGCAAGTACAAGAGAGTGAAAACACCTAAATCATGTTACATGTGATATTTCAGTTAAGAAGTGTGTTTAGTTTAAAGCAGAAACTCTTGTACCATCCAGCCGTGTATCTTTCATTGTTTCATACTGAATGTTCAAGTATGTTGCTAGATTCCAGCAGAAAACCAGTACAGAACATATTGAACAAAGCTAATGTAAAAGTACGCGAATTGCAGTGTATTCTTACTTCCAGATATAAAGGCTAGTACAACAGAGCTGAAAATACCTAAACCATGTTACATGTGACATTTCAGTTAGGAAGTGTGTTTGGTTTAAAGCAGAAACACATGTAACATCCAGCCGTGTATCTTTCATTGTTTCACATGGAATGTCCAAGTAAGTTGCTAGATTCCTGCAGAAAAGCACTATAGAACATACTGAACAAAGCTAATGTAAAAATACGAGAATTCCAGTGTATTCTTACTTCCAGAGATAACGGCAAGTACAACTGAGCTGAAAACACCAAAATCATGTTACATGTGTCATTTCTGTTAGGAAGTGTGTTTGGTTTAAAGCAGAAACACTTGTAACAGGCGGACATGTATCTTTCAGTGTTTCATTTGGAATGTTCAAGTTAGTAGCTAGATCCAAGCAAAAAAGCACTATAGAACGTATTGATCAAAGCTAATGAAAAATACAAGAATTCCAGTGTATTCTAACTTCCAGAGATAAAGGCAAGTACAGGAGAGCTGAAAACACCTAAATCATGTTACATGTGATATTTCAGTTAGGAAGTGTGTTTAGTTTAAAGCAGAAAGACTTGTACCATCCAGCCGTGTATCTTTCATTGTTTCTTACTGAATATTCAAGTAAGTTGCTAGATTCCAGCAGAAAAGCACTACAGAACGCACTGAAGAAAGCTAATGTAAAAATATGAGACTCACAGTATATTCTTACTTGCAGAGATAAAGGCAAGTACAACAGAGCTGAAAACACCTAAATCATGTTACATGTGACATTTGAGTTAGGAAGTGTGTTTGGTTTAAAGCAGAAACACTTGTACCATCCAGGCGTGTATCTTTCATTGTTTCACATGGAATGTCCAAGTAAGTAGCTAGATTCCTGCAGAAAAGCCCTATAGAACGTATTGAACAAAGCTAATGTAAAAATACAGGAATTGCAGTGTATTCTTACTTCCAGAGCTAAAGTCAAGCACAACAGAGCTGAAAACACCTAAACCATGTTACATGTGATATTTGAGTTAGGAAGTGTGTTTTGTTTAAAGCAGAATCACTTGTACCATCCAGTCATGTATCTTTCATTGTTTCACATGGAATGTCCAAGTAAGTAGCTAGATTCCAGCAGACAAGCACTATAGAACGTATTGAACAAAGCTAATGTAAAAATAAACGAATTGCAGTGTATTCTTACTTCCAGAGATAAAGACAAGTACAACAGAGCTGAAAACACCTAAATCATGTTACATTTGGTTTTTCAGTTAGGAAGTGTGTTTGGTTTAAAGCAGAAACACTTGTACCATCCAGCCATGTATCTTTCATTGTTTTCCATGGAATGTCCAAGTAAGTTGCTAGATTCCAGCAGAAAAGCACTATAGAACGTACTGAAGAAAGCTAATGTAAAAATACGAGACTCACAGTATATTCTT
>NW_021612210.1:718-1288 GCF_004785775.1 Grammomys surdaster | reverse complement strand
TGTGTGCACAGTGGAAAGTGATATTATAAGATTTTCACTGCCAGGGCTTCAGTGTCTTGCTGTCACATCTCATCCCATCCAACCTTTCACACACTCATCCAGGGAATACACACTCAGGTTGGGTAAAAGGCCAAGGGCCTCTGCCCAAGTCAACACATGGACCAACTGAACCACAGTCTCACCCACAGGCTATTTCAATCCAAGGAGATAAAGACTCAGCAGACCTCCTGGCCTGGGGATAGTGACCCCCATACTCACCATGACATGGCTTGTGGTCTCCCTTGCTGCTCTCTACAGCTCTATCAGGACAGTCCTGGAAAGAACCTGCAAGCTACCTCCCACTGGTGCTCCTGATTGCCAGGCCTGCCCAGAGCCCCTCGTTAGCTTAGAAAACCAAGCTGGGCCTTAGGACAGAAGTAGCTCCTCTACTAGGGGATCAGAGATCAAATGACTCAGACAGCTGAGGCCTTCCATTTTCTGCCCTTCCACCCTAGGGACAGACAGAGCCCTACTCTGGGAAATTTGTATTTTAGTAGAACTTTCCAGTCTCCCAGAGTACTTCCTGTTACT
>NW_021612210.1:0-618 GCF_004785775.1 Grammomys surdaster | reverse complement strand
AACCACAATTAAAGCAAAATGTGGCCATTAATTTGAAAGCAAGAATTGGTCAATGAGAGGTGAGTGAAAAGGGAAATGAAAAGGCATGGGCAGACAGTCGTGGTGCACGCCTTTAATCCCAGCACTTGGGAGGCAGAGCCAGGTGGATTTCTGAGTTTGAGCCCAGCCTTGTCTACAGACTGAGTTCCAGGACAGCCAGGGTTACACAGAGAAACCCTGTCTCGAAGAACAAACAAACAAACAAACAAACAAAAGAAATGAATAGGCATGTCTTCTCCTTGTTATGGTGCAGTAGACATTTTATTGTAGATAAAATGGAAAGCATAGCAAGACATAGGGGCATCTGGGAAATTTCAGATTGGCCATGATCCAAACCAAGTAAGGAGAGAGAAGAGGGTAGAGGATAGAGAGTAGAATCAGATCATGAGGTCAGTGTTCTAGACAAGGGACTGAGGTGTATATTTTACATATTACAGCAGACCTGGCCTCCAGGTATTCCCAGCACCCCTCAGTCCATATCTGGCATAACCTGCCCCAAAGTTCCCTGGACTTTCCAGCCTAGGGTCTGGGCTGACTTCTCATGGAGGCTCTTTCCTATACAATCCAGACATTTGGATC
>NW_021612209.1:478-1040 GCF_004785775.1 Grammomys surdaster | reverse complement strand
CAATGTAATGAAGTGTTTTCAAGTCACAGTCATCCTCAGATACATAATAGAACGCTTACTGGAGACTTTGTATATGACAGTGGTCTTGAAATGCATAGGAGAACAAACATAGGAGAGAAACCCTGTGATTGTAACACACGTGGTGAAGCCTTTGCATGCCACAGCCATCTGCAAAGCCCTAAAAGAACACATACTGGAGAGAAGCCCTATGAATGTAAACAGTGTGGTAAAGCCTTTGCACGGAACAGTCATCTTCAGAGTCGTAAAAGAACACATACTGGAGAGAAGCCTTATGAATGTAAACAGTGTGGTAAATCCTTTGCACGGAACAGTAATCTTCAGAATCATAAAAGAACACATACTGGAGAGAAGCCCTATGAATGTAAACAGTGTGGTAAAGCCTTTACACGGATCAGTAGTCTTCAGAGTCATAAAAGAACACATACTGGAGAGAAGCCGTATGAATGTAAACAGTGTGGTAAAGCCTTTACACAGAACAGTAGTCTTCAGAGTCATAAAAGAACACATACTGGAGAGAAGCCCTATGAATGTAAACAGTGTC
>NW_021612209.1:0-468 GCF_004785775.1 Grammomys surdaster | reverse complement strand
TGGTTGACCAGAAACTAGAAGCAAGTTAAGCCAGAATGATCCAATAAAACCAAATATAACTGGCCTCTCCCACAACAAAAAACAGCTTCAATAATGATGTTCTGCTCTATTCATAGTTTGGTGACTATACCAACTGTCGTGAAAATGTCTGCCTTCAGCAGGGCATGGGGGTAGTATAAATGACCCACACCTAAACAGTAGGCATAGAGAAGCCTGATTTGCAGTCTCTATGGCTTTTCTTACCTAAGAGCTTAGAGAAACTCAGAGAAGAGGAGGAGAAGGAATTGTGGAAACCAGAGGTGTCAAAGACACAAGGATAGCACAGGCAACAGAATTATCTTACCTGGATTACTGGGGTTTCCCAGATACTGAAGCACAATCTTCGAGCCTGTATGGGTCTACACTAGGTACACTGCATATATGCTATGATTGTTGGCTGGTGGTTTTCTTTGTAGGGGATGTTGAGGA
>NW_021612208.1:0-2859 GCF_004785775.1 Grammomys surdaster | reverse complement strand
AATTTGAGGTCTGACCATGTCTACTTCATGGCTCTCGTGTGAGGAGGCTGAGCCTAAGTTCAAATGGGATTGGTTTTCAAATGCTGGTAGGGGAGTGGAGATATGTCTCAGAATGTACTGATCTTTCAAAGGACCCAAGTTCAGTTCCCAGCACCATGAAGTGACTCACAACTACCTGTAACTCTCATCTGAGGGATCTGTCGCCCTCTGCTGGTCGCTGACAGCACCTGCATACATGTGCACATATAGACACACACTTAAAGAAAGGAGCTGGAGAGATGGCTCAGTGGTTAAGAACACCAGCTGCTCTTCCAGAGGTCCTGAGTTCAATTCCCAGCACCCACATGGTGGCTCACAACCACCTGTAATGGAATCTGATTTCCTCTTCTGGTGTGTCTGAAGACAGCTACGATGTAATCACATACATTAAATAAATAAATCTTTTTAAAAAAATAACAAAAATAAATCTTTTAAGGATGCTTGTCCATAGCACATTAAGATGTGGCAAAGGGTTACGGAAGAGCTCTGTTTGGTCAGTTGTACCGACTCACACCTTTTCTAGCACTTGGGAGGCTAGCACAGAAAGAGTGCCAGTTAGAGGCCAACCTGGGCTACAATGGAGAACTATTGATGAGGTTCATTGGAGCTACCTGGTCACTAATTATTTGTGACAAGATAGTCAGGTCTCGGCCGGGCGGTGGTGGTGCATGCCTTTAATCCTAGTACTTGGGAGGCAGAGACAGGCGGATTTCTGAGTTCGAGGCCAGCCTGGTCTACAGAGTGAGTTCCAGGACAGCCAGGGATATACAGAGAAACCCTGTCTCAAAAACAAAAAACAAACAAAAAAAAAGATAGCCAGGTCTCTAAATGTCACAAAAGGGAAAAAGGATATGCTTTTAGCCTTGGGAGTCATTGCGACCCATATCATAAAAATAAAGCAACCAGGACTGGTGGGATGGTTTAGTGGGTGAACTTCATGGTTTTGCTGCCAACCATGAAGATATGATTTCAATACCCAGGACCCACATCCTAGAAAGAGAGAAACAACAGGCACAAGTTGTCCTCTGACTTCCACACATCCCCCACAAACAAAGTACGTATTTCATTTTAGTACTGTTTTGGTTTTGGAGATAGGGTCTGACTATGTAACCCTGATGGACCTGGAACTTGCTATGTAGACCAGGCTGACCTCCAACTGGACATCTGCCTGCTTTTGCTTCCTGAATGCTGGGATTGAAGGCATGAGCAAATACTCTCTCTTTCTTTCTCTCTCTCTCTCTCTCTCTCTCTCTCTCTCTCTCTCTCTCTCTCCCTCTCCCTCTCCCTCTCCCTCTCCCTCTCCCTCTCCCTCTCTCCTTCACACAAACACACACACACACACACATTTTAAAGTGTGCAAAAAGACTCTTGTGACTGGATAAATAGGAAAGATTTTGGTTTTCTATTAGTAATGTAAGCCTCAGTATGATCACCTCTAGAGACGCTGGTCGGCTCTGGAGGCAAGTGAGGGTGGCCATCCTGGTGGGGAAGAAGGGTCTGTGGAGAAAGGACTTCTGAACACCATCCTGAAGCTTGGAAACACTATCAGCTGTTCATACAGTAAGGGAGCCTCATCCAGACATGCCAGCAGCAGGAGCAAAGAGAGGTGAGTATGCAAGGACACAATGGGTTTTAGACTTCTAGCTGGCTTTTATTAATGATTCACAGACTGTATAGCATCCAGTCTGTAAAAGGGGAAGGCTTTCCAGTCAGCCAGATAGAGAGACTGAGAGATAGATAGGTAGGTAGGTAGGTAGATAGATGATAGAAAGACAGATAAAAAGAGGGAGACAAGAAAATTTAGCCCTAGGTGGCCTAGAATTTACTATATAGACCACAATAGCCTCTAACTCACAGAAATTCACCTGCCTCTTCCTCCTGAGTGCTGGGATGAAATGCATGTGCCACTACACTGAGCTAATAAAACAAATTCAAACCTTGAACTCTCCAATGTGACCCACAAGTGACCAGAGAGACGTAGGAGAATGGAGAACCACACAGGTATGGAGAGCACTCGTGGGGAACAACTTATAAACTTGTAATTAGGTTAGCTAATTGGGATACAACTCTCTTTGTATGGGCATCTTGTTATTAATCATTATCAAACATATAAAGCCTGATTAACCTATAAGAATTAGAGTCTCATTCTCTTACTGGGCCTGCATGGATGGCGGAATGGTCTGGGCAATGCCCTGCCTTGTGGAGACAGCGTGGAAGATTGGCAGAGCCATCTCTCATGCTGGCATCTCGTGGGTGGCAGGGCTGGTGTTTCTGGTGGGCCGGTTCTAGCTGCAGTGCGCACGTGGCCTCAGGCTGAGAAACATGGCGGCTGAGCTAGGCAGAGCCGCAGCAGCTTAGATAGTTGGATGAACCAGAGGCCAGTTTTAATTATCACAACAAAACAAACCTTCAGGTCCTCTTTGCTCATCCTGTATTTTACCCTGTCAGGATACATGGGGCCCTACGGGACCAGATAACACAGTAGATCTTCTAATGAAATGATCTAATGAAATGGTAATTCTGGCCTCACAGAGGTCCGGGTGTGTCCCATGAGCTTTTTCTACCGAATGTCATAGACTAAGACCAGAGTGACTAAGCTCAGTCTGCTAAGATCCCCATTCCTCAAGGAATCAGCACCCTTCTAATCAATAGCCTCGTTTAGTCGGTATCTGTCACCCCGGTCAACATCGGAACCCTCTTTTTTCCACTAATCAAGTGGTATAGGATTTAAAATTGGAGCTGGAGATTTGGCGCAGCAGGCAGGAGCCAGGTTGGGTGCCTCAAAACTATCTGAAACTCCAGTTCCAGGAGGTGTGGAAT
>NW_021612207.1:1600-7482 GCF_004785775.1 Grammomys surdaster | reverse complement strand
GATGTGCTCCGTGTACCTGCTGTGCTCCATGTACCTGCTGAGATGTGCTCCGTGTACCTGCTGAGATGTGCTCCGTGTACCTGCTGAGATGTGCTCCACGTACCTGCTGAGATGTGCTCCACGTACCTGCTGAGATGTGCTCCGTGTACCTGCTGAGATGTGCTCCGTGTACCTGCTGAGATGTGCTCCGTGTACCTGTTGAGATGTGCTCCATGTACCTGCTGAGATGTGCTCCACGAACCTGCTGAGATGTGCTCCACATACCTGCTGAGATGTGCTCTGTGTACCTGCTGAGGCGTGCTCCATGTACCTGCTGAGACGTGTTCTATGTACCTGCTGTGGTCACCCAAGTGTGGCACACTAAACCTGAGGGACTCTTGGGGCTTGCCTTTGATTCAAATCCCGGGCCCTTACCAAAAGGTTCTGATCTGTGGTCTCCCATCTCTCTCTTGTAGGCATCTCCTCAGCTCCATACTCACTGGGGACTGTTCTTCATCCTCCTCAGCTTGTGGGCTTGTGGTTGTGAATCCATAATACTTCTTTGTTTGGGTGTTTCCTGCCTCCCTGGATGTCTGGGAGAAATTAGCCAGTGTGTTAGTTTGAAAAGATATGGCTCCCCTTAGACTCATTTGTTTGAATAGGCGTGGCCATGGGGAGTGGCACTATTAGGAGGTGTGGCCTTGTTGGAGTAGGTGTGGCCTTGTTGAAGGAAGTGTATCACAGTGGAGGTGGGCTTTGTGGTCGATATGCTCAAGCATAACCGGCATGGTACACAGTCTCTCCTGGCTGCCTGAGGATCAAGATGTAGAACTCCCAGCTCTGTCTCCAGCACCATGTTGGCCTGTAGGCTACTATGCCTCCAGCCATGACTACAATGAACTAAACCTCTGAAACTGGAACCCAGCCCCAATTAAATGTTCTCCTTTATAAGCGTCATGATGTCTCTTCACAGCAATAAAACCCTAAGGAAAACAACCAGGCTCTGGATAATGAACCACAGCAGACGAACCCATGGGTTCGAGTGTGGAAGTGAACTCAGTGCCCCAGGCAAAGCTGCTTCTACCTGATCATCCCCGGTTCCCCAAAGGCCACATGCCTGGAGCTTCATTCTAAATGGGGTTTTGTGTCTGTTTACTTTCAGTGTGTGAGTCCTGGATCTGCGGAAGCTCAGTCTCAGTGTTCTGTGGATCTCTGTGATGCCCTCTCTCTTCCTGTTCTCCCCCTCCCCCACCTCTCTGTTTCTTCCTCATTTCCACACCATCAGCAAGACACCCATCTCAGCCCCCAGAGACAAGAGAGAAGCTGATACTTGTTGCTCATCTCTTCGTGCCGGGTGATGATGGCTCCTGGGTCAGACGTCATTGGCTGCCATGCTCCAGTGATTCACTGGTGATGGCTGCTAAAATGTGAATGGGTTCCCAGTTTCAGTCGTGCTGAGAGCTTGAACTTTCAAATCTAGGTCAGAGGGTCTTGGCTTGACCAAGGGCTTTCTGTCATCATGCTGGGAGGAGATGCGTAGGATGGAGAGGGTTAGTTAGTGCAAACGTGTGGTGGTCAGTACAGGAATGGGTAGGTTATCTTGGAGTATGTTTTTTGGTACAAAAGTGAGCTGGTTAGTGTGGACGTGGACTGGTAATTATAGCGGTGGGTTAGTTATGGGAGTGTGCTAGTTGGTGAAAGAGAAGGCTAGTTAGCATTGAAAATTCAGTAGTTACTAGGAGAGTGAGTTGCTTAGTTGGAAGTACTGAGTTATCTTGGGAGTGGGCTAGTCATCATGAGGGCACCCTAGTGACCTTGTGAGTGGGTCAGTTATTTTGGTAGCAGATTGGTTACCTCAGAAGTGGACTAGTTACCTTGGAAATAGACTCCTGATAGGAGTACAGTGTGCATAGGTCTCCAAGCCAGTGCTAGACGTTTCCTGTGTGTTCAAACCCACAGTGAAGTCATAATTGACACATATATGGTTAGGATGAGGGAGTGAAAAGCAGAGGTGAACATGAGACAGACAGCTCTCCTTAAGGTCTTCCCAGCCCAGGATTGAGCATCCCTGAGTTCCACAGCCCTCTGTGGAGCTCTGGGGATTCCAGGGAGCAATGTTGGATTTTCTGTTCTCAGTGGTTACAATGTTATCTTCAATTGTCAACTTGACATAAGCTAGAATTACCTGAGAGGAGAGACTCCGTTAGAGATTGTATACATTTGGTTGTTCTGTGGGCGTGTCTTGTAAGAGAATAGCCACTGTGATAAGACCAAACCCACCACGGGCAGCACCATTCCCTAGGCAGGAGCCTCTAAACCATGTAAGAGAGGTGAAATGGAACTGATCACAAGCAGGCAAGCAAGCAAGCAAGCAAGCAAGCAAGCAAGCAAGCAAGCAAGCAAGCCTGCACTCATGTCTCTGGTCTAAGCTAAGGATGTGATGTCACCATCTGCCTTAAGCTCTCACTGCTGTGACTGTCTCACAGTTGTGGGCTGCAACCTGGGCTTTTCAGCTCAAACAAAACCTTTCTCCTCTACATTGGCTTTTGTCAGGGTTTTATCACAGCAACAGAAATTAAATTAGAACAGTGGCCACACATTGCTGGAATGTTGGCCCCCAAGGTATTTTTATCACCCAAGTCTGGGACAATTATGGGATGCTGGGGTCCTTCCAGGTCATGTAACCTCTCCAACATGGGAAGTCTGCCCTCTTCCTTGCTCTGGACTGACCTCCGTCCCTTTCTTGGATGTCGGTGTTATTTCTCTGAAGACCCCTGGCTGGGCTTGGCCCCCATTTTCTTTTCCACAGTAGGCAGGAACTGATTGAGGGACAGAGAGTAACCTTTTGACTATTCTCATTTCTGGAAGTACAGACCTGCCTGGGGTGCAGCCATGTGAGGGACTCATCATCTCTTAGTTCTTAAAGCACAAACTCAGCTTGCACAGAGCTTCTAGGACTGTCCACAGGGTTGCCATTTGTCCATTCTCTTCATCATTTCTCCTGAGCACAGTTCCCAGGAAGTCAGGCAACTGCAACAATTGTTGAACTGACATATGACATACCGAGCGCGAACTTCATTAACCCCGAACCTGCTCTCAGCTGCGGCTCTGGTCTGGGTCTCTGGAAAGATGTCCTCCTAGGGACTTTGTTCACCCTTCTCTCCTTACCTGTGGAGCCCTGGTGATCCTCCCTCCTCAGCCACTAATTAAAATTCCCTTTTACGTATCATCCCATAGCTTTTACGCATTAAGAAAATATTATTAGGCGAATTGTGGAAAGAATGCTCTTAAGGTCTCTTCAGAGATTAAAAGAGAGGACATTGAAAACAAAACAAACAGCCTAGGAGGAAGGCGCTGTGCTGTGGGAGGAGCCGAGCTGTGGGAGGAGCTGTGCTGTGGGAGGAGCCGCGCTGTGGGAGGAGCCATGCTGTGGGAGGAGCCGTGCTGTGGCCAGCTCCCTGCCTTCTGCTTTTCTAACTCTGCTTTTAGATAGTTATGGTGTTGGGATGAAACACGACCTGCCCCCTCTCAAAGTAACACAGGAAGGAAGGAAGCATTTGGCTTGTACTTCAAGGGTGTAGCCTCTCACAGTGGAGAGTCTCAGCAACAGGAGAGTGAGGCGGCTGGTCACACTACACCCACAGCCGGAGGCAGAGGGACGTGACTGCTGGTGCTCGGCTCATGATCTCCTTTTTATTCAGTCTGGGACCCCAGCCAGTGGAGGGGTGTTCCCTACCCCTTCTCAACCGACTCATCTAGAAACCAGACCGGCATGCCCCTGAGTTTGTCTCCTAGCTTATCCAACATCTGGTCAGGTTGACAGTGGAGATTAATCATCAGACTTTCTCAAAGACGTGAGTTGCAGCCTCCTCTGGTCTCCGTAGCAGCGTGGGAGGTGGAGGAGGGGTAGAAGGGAGAGGAGGAAAGACCTAGGGCAGGGAGAGATGTAGAGAGAGGATGCAGGTGGTGGGCAGCCTGTCAGCCCCACCCCCACCTCCCACACCTGTCAATGGGTTGTTTCTTGCTTTGTGTCTCCTTAGATATAATTGTTAGGAAGCCTGGACGTGGGGAGTCACACCACCCCCCCTCCCACATTACATGCTCTTATCAGCCTCTCCCTTTGGAAGCTCTAGCCCTCCCTGTGGACTCCCATCTGTGGGGTCACATCCTGGGTCCCACCGGGAGGTACAGAATCTACATCTGCATGTTTTTACCGGATGCTATTTAGACCAGGGATCTACCACAACCTGTCTCCCGCTCTTGGCCAAGACAACTCTGATTGTATTTAGATGCCCGTGCCTCTCTGAAGACTACTATGACTACTACCAGAAGTTGGGTGGTTGGCTTGCTCTTAAGAACTGGAGCCATGTATTGTACCTTGCATGACTGGGACCCTGTGCTATGCTCTGTATGTCTGGTGCTCTTCATTGTGCCTTGCATGACTAGGGACTTTGTGTCAAGACTGGGCCCATGCCGTCCCATTCTCTTTTGAACATACATAGAAAGACAGAGTAGTACAGCTAGTCTGTCCAATGCCTTTAAAACGTGGCTTGAAGGTATTCTCTAACATCTCATTGGCCAGAGTGTATCACGTGACAGTGTCCAGGTCAAGGAGTGCCTGCCCCAGGAGGGAACTGCCTCATGGTCCAGGGTGTGTAGTTGCCCAAATGTAACATCCCAAAGGGGACCCCCAAATCTATTCCAGGGTCTGACCTGACTTTTCGCAGCTCCACCGTGTGGCCTGGAGGCAAGGACAGACTTCCAGACACACTGCAGGCCAGACAGACACGGCTTGAGATCTTCAACAGTCAAAGCCAGTTTGAATCTTCTTTCTGCCCTGAAGCTGTTCCTCTCTTTCCAGGGAGTGGAGGAGGACATGGGGTGTGGTTGGATGTGACCTCATTCACCGTCTTATCTGAGTCCTGGAGAGTGGACGGCTGGTGAGGGGTAAGCTGCAGAATGAGCCTCTTAGACACATTGTCAGAGCCATCAAATCTCTGGCGACATATTTAACCAGCTCACGCTCCTCGCAGCGTGGCCAGACGCGACACACGTTATCAATGCTCGCCAGCCGTGGCTCTGGCCTGCTGAGGCGCAGGTGACTTTGAAACAGAGGAAGCCTCTTTTGTAGTTGGGAAAATGGCAGGGTGCAGACCACTGAACTTTGGAAGAAAATAAACTATAGCTCCAGCCAGATCTGATCTCTGCTTCCTCTTCTTTTTCCTTAAAGAGGAAAAGCTAAGGATTATTGCAGCTTTGGTCTGGATGGGATCCCAGGCTACTGCACTATATCAGAATCATCTCTGCCTTCCCAAGAGCCTGCATGCCAACGTCCTCCTGGTAGAGCAAGGTCTCCCATCCTTGTTATCCACCAAAAGGACAATCTGTACCTCCCCAGAGGCCTGTCAGTCACTTTCTGAACCTCCCACGAGGTCCCTGCAAGGCTTCTATATTGTTTAACTAAGAGACGGCTTTGGAAGGATCTGGAAGTGGTGTGTCCGTGTATAACGGGACCAACTGAGATATAGGAAGCCTGATCCCTGTCTGGTGAGTCACTTTGTGTGTGTGTGCCTGTGCGTGTGTGTGTGTGTGTGTGTAGGATTGTCCGTATGTGTGAAGGTCAAGGGTGGACAATACATATCTTCCTTGTTTTCCCTCCTTCTTTTGATAACATATTATTAGTGTGTGAGTGTTTGTGTATAAGTGTGTGTGAGTGTGTAACGGTGTGAACGTGTACCTGAGTATGTGAGTGTGCATGTGAGTTTGTGTGTGTGAGTGTGAATGTGCATCTGAATGTGTGTGTGTGCATGTGAGTTTGTGTGTGTATAAGTGTGTGAGTGTGTATAAGTGTGGGCATGTATCTGAATGTGTGTATAAGTGTGTGAGTGTGCATGTGAGTTTGT
>NW_021612207.1:0-1590 GCF_004785775.1 Grammomys surdaster | reverse complement strand
TGTATCTGAATGTGTGTATAAGTGTGTGAGTGTGCATGTGAGTTTGTGTGTGTATAACTGTGTGTGTATAAGTGTGAGTGTGTATCTGAAATGTGTATACGTGTGTGAGTGTGCATGTGAGTTTGTGTGTGTGTGAGTGAGTATAAGTGAGGAAACGTGGATCTAATCTCACTGTCCTGGTTAGTTTAATGTGAGCCTGATGGAAACTAGAGTTCTCTGGGAAGAGGGAACCTCAGCTGATAAAATAAATGCCTTCAGCAGGTTGGCCTGTGAGCAAACCCGTGATATGTTTTCTTGGGTGATGATTTATGTGAGAGGGCCCAGCTCACTGCCAGTGGTGCCACCCCTGGATGGGTGTCTGGGGTGCTATAAGAAAGCAGGCTGGCAAACATAGGGAGTAAGCTAGTAAGACTTCCCTGCTTCAGTTCCTGCCTCCATGTTGTGCCTGGAGCTCCTGCCCTGACTTCCCTGGATGATGGAGTCCAAGCTTTAAGGCAAAGCAAACCTTCTCCCAGTTCCTATTGTCAAAGTGTTTGATCACGGACAGAGACAGCTGGACTAAGACCATCAGCTCCGGCTTTTCTCCACCATGAGGGACATCTGACTCTTGAAGGTCTCTGTATTTGTGGGTAATGCACACTGAGAAGGGAGGTGGCTACAGGGTGTTACACAGGTGTGCTGGGAGTGTAGGTAGGAATGTTCCACATTACCAAACGGCCAGTGGATGAGCAGCTGGGAGAGCTGCGTGCAGGTGCCTGAGACGTGGCTGTGGTTTAGTGCCCTCAATGACATGAGGCGAAGACTCTTACCTGGAGCCAACACCACTGATGTTGGAGAAGGATCAGGTGGGGTGGCCAATGGGAGATGGCACAGGTCTTTTCCAGGAGTCTGGTCAAACACCCAGAACATTGCTATTACACCTACTCAGTGTTTATACCCTATAATACCCTGTCCTGTCCTGTCCTATCATTTACCCCTGTGTATGAGTGCAATTTCCCCATGTGGGTATAGCTTCCCCTGTGTGTGTGTGTAGTTTCCTCTGTGTGGATGTAGTTTCCCTCTGTGTGTGGGTGTAGTTTCCCCTGTGTGTGGGGTGTAGTTTCCCTCTGCGTAGGGATGTAGTTTTCCTGTGTGTGGGTATGATTTCCCTGTGTGTGGGTGTGGTTTCCCTGTGTGTGCGCGTGTAGTTTCCCCTGTGTGTGGGTGTAGTTTCCTCTGTGTGGGTGTAGTTTCCCTCTGTGTGGGGATGTAGTTTCCCTCTGTGTGTGTGGGTGTAGCTTTCCTGTGTGTGGGTGTGGTTTTCTCCCTGTGTGTGAGTGTAGTTTCCCTGTGTGTGGGTGTAGTTTGCCTCTTTGTGGAGGTGTAGTTTCCTCTGTGTGGGGTGTAGTTTCCTCTGTGTGTGGATGTGGTTTCCCTGTGTGTGGGTGTAGTTTCCCCTGTGTGTGTGTGTAGTGTCCCTGTATGCGGGTGTAGTTTCCCCTGTGTGCGGGTGTGGTTTCCCTGTGTGTGGGTGTGGTTTCCCTGTGTGGGGGTGTGGTTTCCCTGTGTGGGGGTATAGTTTCCCCTGTGTGTGGGTGTAGTTTCCCCTGT
>NW_021612206.1:0-1067 GCF_004785775.1 Grammomys surdaster | reverse complement strand
CAAGGGAGACCCTTGTAGAACAGTCTCTATTCACCTCCTTCAGTTTCTGTCCCACTCTTTGTCTCCACATGTGCCTCCATGAGTATTTTGTTACTCCTTCTAAGAAGGCAAAAAGCACCCACATTTTGCTTTTCTTTTTTATGAGCTTCATGAAGTTGGGCAAGTTTTCACTGTCCATTCCCTCAATCTCTGCTATAGCCATACCCCTGCATTTCTTTTAGATAAGACAACTTTTGTTCTGTGTGTCAACTGTGTTGTCATTGAATTTGATTCCTCAGTTTGTTCTCATGATGCAATACATTCACCATTAGTCTCTGTCCCGAAATCACATAAGACACTGTATAAATATTTGCTCTTCAATGTTAATATATTTTGCAAGACTATTGGTTTTATATTTTAAACTTTATTGCTTTTATTTTTCCAAGACAAAATTTCTCTATGAAGCAATTCATGTCTTGATAGTAGATATAGAAACCACACAAGCCACCTGACATATTATTGTAAAATAAGTATAGGCTTCTGTGCTGCTCTTCATCCACATCTTAAATTTTGAAATTTGTCCCAATATAAAGATAATATTCTATTTCTAAATATGGCCTATGCTCATCACATCAATTTTGACTGAGGCTTAAGAATCACTGGATTCCAGGTGTATGATGTTCTGCTTTTCTTGTGTGTTTCTTCTGAAAATTTTGGACAAATAGGAGTATTTTACCTCTGTGGCTGAATATGATTATCATATGTGGCCTAAGAACTCTTGATCTTCATGTTATGGGTAGTTGTTGGTCCCCATGTAGATGTTTGAAATTGACATCCATTTTGTGTAAGACCAGCCAGAACTTTCCACTTCTGAGTTATCTCATTCTCCTGCCCTATGTTGCTTATTTATGATCAACCTTTAGATTACTAATATTTTCATCTGTCCATTTATATCTGTTTAAACATGCGTACCATTTTAGTAAAATCTTATTAATGTTGCATTTTAAACTGGCACAATTTATGTTTCTATAAGATGAATGCAGAACTGCTTTGAATGTTTAATTCTTTGTAGGAACTTCAGTAAAGAA
>NW_021612205.1:327-1230 GCF_004785775.1 Grammomys surdaster | reverse complement strand
GAAGACCAAGTGAGGGTGATTCGGTCCTTCTTAGAAGGAGCAACAAAATACTCAAGGGAGCAAATATGGAGACAAAGTGAGGGACAGAAACTGAAGGAGGGGCCGTCTCAAGACCACCCCACCTGAGTATCTATCCCATGTGCAATCACCAAAGGTAGATGCTGATGTGGAAGACAGGAAGTGCATGCTGATAAGAGCCTGATATGGATATCTCCTCAGAGGCCTTCAAGAGTCAGACATATTCAGAGGCAGATGCTCACAACTAGCCATTGAACTGATCATGGGGTTCTCAATAGAGGAGTTAGAGTGAAGACTGAAGGAGCTGAAAGGGTTTGTGGCACCATGAGGAGTGCAACAATACCAACCAACCACAGCTCCCAGGGTCTAAACCACCAGCCTGGGAGCACTTAGGGGGGGATCCAGGGCTTCAGCTGAATATGTAAAAGTGGAGGGCCCTGCTGGGCATAGGTGGAAGAAGAGAACCTTGACCTCATGAAGGCTGGATGCCCCAGGGGGTGGGAATTTTGAGGGTGGGGAGGTGGGAGTGGGGGGGTGTAGATAGAGGTTACATCCACAGAGAAGAAGGAGGAGGGGCGACGGGATTGGGGGTTCCGAGGGGGTGGTGGGGGATGGGGTAAGGGGACAACATAGGAAATGTAAATAAATCATCCAATAAAAAAAAAAAGTAAAAAAAAAAAAGTAAGTTTTATCCCAGGAATGCAGGGATGGTTCAATATTCGGAAATCCATCAATGTAATCCACTATATAAACAAACTCAAAGATAAAAACCACATGATTATCTCTCTAGATGCTGAGAAAGCATTTGTCAAAATACAACATCCCTTCATGATAAAAGTCTTGGAAAGATCAGGAAATCAAGGCCCCTACCTAAACATAGTAAAA
>NW_021612205.1:0-227 GCF_004785775.1 Grammomys surdaster | reverse complement strand
TGTAGGTTTTATCCCAGGAATGCAGGGATGGTTCAATATTCGGAAATCCATCAATGTAATCCACTATATAAACAAACTCAAAGAAAAAAACCACATGATTATCTCTCTAGATGCTGAGAAAGCATTTGTCAAAATACAACATCCCTTCATGATAAAAGTCTTGGAAAGATCAGGAAATCTAGGCCCCTACCTAAACATAGTAAAAGCAATTTGCAGCAAACCAGTAG
>NW_021612204.1:1417-6942 GCF_004785775.1 Grammomys surdaster | reverse complement strand
GAGGGAGAGAGAGAGGTGGGGAGGGGAGGGGAGTAGGGAAGGGTGAGGGAGAGGGAGAGGGGGAGGGGGAGGGGTAAGGGAGGGGGAGAGAACTCAACAGTGGGACTGAATTGAATATATTCCCCTCTAAGAAGTGGAAGCCAATTGAGAAGCTTTTGCCACTTATTCACACATATCAGACCTGAAAGTCTTTAGTTTAAAAAGGAAAAAAAAAGTAACTGTTGAAGTAAAATAAATATCAAGGTTTTGCTGATGTTGAAAAAAGTTACAGTAACAAAGTGACTTTTGATTCACAAGCATGGTGACTATTACTAAATATAAGAAGTAGATTTGGAACATTTTTTCTTTACTTTTAGCACAATCGCTTGTACTAATAAAATCAAAATCGTATAAACTCTTCCAAATCCCTCTTTGTATCAAGATTCTTGTTCCCTAGTCCCGAGTGTGGAGCACCTGGGTCAACATCCCTTTAACCCTCCTGATTCGAACCACACACCCTTACTGATCTGATTAACTGGGTCTCTAAGAACGTATTGGGTGGTTTTGCGTGTGTGTTAACTAGTGGTATCAATTCTGGACTACCTTGGGAGAGAATCTAAAAGAATGCTAATATATGAGGACCATCCTTGATTGCCTGGACTCTTTGGTGGGAGGGGCACACTTCTACATGTTTCTACAGAGCCTTGCAGACGATTACATTTGCAAGTGGGATGCAAAGCCATAGTCCATCCAACTGACTCTAAATTATTGCAAAGGATAAAAAGTCGAATGCACTGAAGACACAAACAATTATCTAACTCTTATTATTTTAATATGAAATTATTGCTATGGATTTTAAGAAAAGCAATACTAAGTAGTGTAAGAAGAATAGCCAAGAAAGACAACCACAAGAATGTTGGTGTATTTATGTAGCAATTTTATTGGGTTCTTATACCTCTACTTCCCTTTCAACCCTTACTCCACCCTAATCCTTTCCAAACCTCCAACACTAGGTGGGAGAGAAAGAAGATTAGAAAGAAAAGGGGGTATAGACCTCTTTAGACTACTTCCTGCTGATTAATGGCCTCGGGTCCCTAGGGTCAAATCCAATCTTCATTGGCAAAATACCTCCAGCCAATCAGCAATCCAGCAATCCAGTAATCCAGCAATAGGAAACAGAGAAGCAGAAACTAGCAGGGACCAACAGCAGCAGGAATGAAGGGACAGAGAGTTGAGGGAGAAGACTGAAGCTGAGGCAGCAGCAACAACTACCACAGGACCTCTGGAGGCTCTCCCATTTATACACTCTCCAGAGTCCCCAGAATTAAACTATCTGCAGCTGGCAAAAATCACACCGTTGGGAGTGCACAAGGAAAATCATGATCACATGCTGTGAAGCAGCCTCTTATCCCACACCTGGGATTAAAACAAAAAAACATAGTCACATAACAACTGGGTTTTTAAAGAAATCAATATTCTCACTACACAAGAGCTTTAAAAAGATGTGCCCCCACAAAGACACACAATTCATTTATTTACTTTGATCATGATCTGTAATAACTGACTTTGGGCACTTATTAGAATATAGGAAGAACGTGGAAAGAAGTTGAATATGAACAAAATCCATTATCTAAATTTCTTAAAGACTTAATAAAATATTATTCCAGACAAAACAAAGTTCAGTTTACCTACCTTATCCATGTTTTTAAAATATGCTCAGTACTGACATAGATAAGTAATTTTGGTATTTTAAATATACATGCTTCTTTCTTTTTTTACTTCTCATAATCTTGTATATGAATGTGTTTATTCTCATTTCTCTTCCCCAGATTCTATGGGCATGCATAGACTTTCATACAGAGGGAATGATGCTCAATGCATCAGTCAGGATGTTTTATTTGACGGAAAGAGAGAGAGGCTCATTTAGAGAAGGTTAAATTAACTGGGTTGTGAGAAGATGAAGTTCGTAGATGGGAAGTTGCCCTCATCCTTAGATAAAACTTTTGGTGAGAAGCATGCACAATAAGGACCTCTACTGTAGTTCCTATCCTACCTTGTAGGTCAGTTGCATTCTGTGCATCTGTATCTCTGTCCTCTATCAGCTGGCCTTCACAACAGCTAGTCTACAGAAGATTTCTGTTGATGCACAGGGTCCTTAGCAGCACTGGCTATGAAGGAGTTGAGAGAGCAAAATGCCATGGTGTAAGACACGACCGTCAACAGTAGCAGGAGCTCTGTGGTGGGGAAGGTTTAGTCTGAATAACAGGAGTGAGAGGCAGCCCCAGGATAGAGGGCATCAGAAAAGACAGGTGTCTAGTCTCTTCAAATGTGATGCCATCCATCTGGGTATAGTTTTTTTTTTTTAAAGCTTGGATTTGTAGGTAGGAAAGCCTTGCTCAGCTCATGGCTTTTCTCTTCACATGCTATAGCTTATACAGTGGTGGAGGATTACATCCCACCAGTATTATGTGTCAAATATGTCGAGAATCTATCAATCACAGGATTACGTTAACAACCGAATAAATAAGATGCTGAAGATGTTTACTTGCTCTAAAACTTTAAAAGCACCGGGCAGATGGAAAGGAAAAATTACATCAAGGTACCATAGAGTCAGGTTAATTGTGAAAAAAGAGGCAACATACCTCTTACTAGTAAATATCTATTCTGTGCATTTTCATCTCTGTGTGTAATATTCCAGTGCAGGATGTGATTTACGAATTGTCAAGAACACTGAAGAATATTGGCTGCTAGTTGTTAGTTGCTTTATATGAATTACAGATACTTCTGGATGATGTAAGCTTTATTACAGATAAAGCAAAAGCTGATACCCAAAGAGGCTAATTAACTCAAGTCTATACTGGTATCAAGCTGAAGAGCAGAGGTTGAAGCCACCATTTTAGACTGCAAACGGTGGACTAATTTCCTCAGGCTGAGGTCACTAGTGCCTCCTCAGGGCCTCATATCTCATCTATGTTCTCCCACTTCCTTTGTCCCTGTGAGTCAAGAGAGGAGGGACCGTAAGAAGTAGTGTTATCCCCATCCAAATCAGGTACTAGTTTCAAAGCGGGGTGGGTGGTGTTTGGGGAGGGGATCAGATTCTTAGTCTCTTTAGAAATAAAAATTTTTAAGAATAAAAGAATTTTTATTCTTAAAATTTTTAAGAATTTAAGAATAAAAATTTGAAATGTAAATTTTATGTGAACTTCAGATTTCAGTTTCCATGGGTAAACTGATATTGGAACACAGCCACACTTGTTCATTTATGTGTTGTCTGCTGCTTTATATCATAATAGGTGAAGTCAATGAGCAACAAGGCTGTGCCTGCAGGAGCACGCAACATCCACAGTGCAGAACAGCTATAGCATATACTGTAGCTACAGCATATGCTATTTGGCTTATAAAAGAACAATAGAGAACAATCACAGGCATAGACCTGGGATTGAATCTGTGTCATAAATAGCTTCAGATGGGAAGGGAGACCTCAGTCGATGAGTTGCCTCTATGGGATTGACTTGTAGGTATATTTGTGGGGTGTTTTCTTAATTTCTATATGTAAGAAAGCCCAATTTACTCTGGGCTGTGCCATCACTGAGCAGGGTGGTATAGGAAAGCAAGCTGAGCAAGTCAGTAAGCAGTGTTCCTCCATGGTGCTGCAGTTTCTGCCTTGACTTCCTGCCTTTGTTTTTCTCCATGCTGTACTGTACACAGTAGGACAAAGGAATCCTCCCCTCTCCTTCATTGTCATGGTATTTATTGCAGCTATAGGAAAGTACTAAGACACCTTGTTTGCCTCACTTATTTTTATCCCTTGAAATTTAATGAGAAAATACCCTTTTATTGATGGTTACAAGACGTAAATGTCAATTTAAAAAAGTCCATGTGGGGCAGTATCTTCTGTGGCGATAAAAACTAGTACCTGGTTTTCAGAAATGATAAGGCTGTAGCTTAAAATATCCTCATAAATATGAATATCTTTCTTTGACTCAATAACTTTTAGGAATTTTTATTAAGGACTAATTTTAAGACAGGGTCTCATTTTGAAGCCCAGGTTATGGGTTTTTTTTTAAATTCACTGTTTAACCCATGCTGCCCAGAACTGAGTGCAATCTGCATTTCAAGTGCCCCAGTACTGGGATTTCAGGCCTGTGTTCCTATCCCTGGCTCTGTTAATACTAGTAAGCTATAATTTCCGGCCTTTGATTTTTGTTTTAATATTAGCAGAATATTTCCTTCCAAAGCAGAAATAAATTGTCCATCTCCAGGTGGACTTTTCCTGATTTTCTTAAAGTGTGTGTTTGTGAATAGGCTGCTTTAATAGTGTGCTATTACCTTAGCACCACAGTGCCTGAGAATTGTTGTAGCAAGAATAATAAATTCTATACAAGAGCTAAGAGCATGCAAACTTACCCCTCCATTTTCATAGTGAGCTGACAGAAATATTTCACTAACCAAGAAATTAAAAACTAGCTTAATTTTAGAATGTGTGTTTTGTGTGTGTGTGAAATATAGGTTATTTGTAGTATGTGGATGGACATGCATATGTAAAACCAGGGCTCAAAATAGAAAGTAATTTTAAGTTAATTAAATACAGATGGTTCCGTGTCTGTATAACTTACTGAAGTCTATCTGGAGAAGAAATACCAATAAATTATATAACCAAAATTAATGTTCTGCAGTCTTCCTGCTCCTGAGGCGAGCACTTGAACTCCTTCACCTTCCCTCCATCACCCTTACAATGTATAAATGAGAAAACTCAGTGACTTTCATCTGAGAATCACAAGTTGTTCTGAAAGTATAATTGACTAGAACACAAGACAAGAAATACTATGATCATTTCTGTGGCTGGAGAACTAAGTGTAACTGGACATGTAAATCACAAGAGAAGCAGCTTTGACATTTTTCCTATAAAGCCCTCAAATTTCATTGAGGTGACGCTGCTTTATTACTTACCAAGGTCTGTTCAGATTTTTAGAAACTTTTCATTTGCACTTATTATTATACAAGCAAAATGAATCTACTCGTGTTCACTTTGCAGATAGTGTCTGAGCTAGCAGTCACGTATTAGCCAATAATGGATGGGCTGATGATCCAATGAGGGAGGAATTTGGGGTTCACCCATAGCGACTGTCAGGACAGGGTGAGCGGTGCAAGCATAGAGAAGCTCTTGTGCTTTTCACCACTGGCAGTGCAGACAGATGCTCTGTCCCCTGAATCAGAGGCTTTGTAACAGGAAAACATTCGCATCGAGACTTCCAGGTTACCTAGCTATGGGGAACTACCCTTTCAGAGATGCAGAAAACATGGTTGCAAAGGACTCTAGTATATAACGTGGGGATCTGAGAGTCACCCCACAAGCCACATGAACACTGATCTCAGTCAGACAGGGATGGTTTATTGAACATACACCCTAATGCTAATCAATCACAATTGTAGCTCAGAATTTGGGGGCTGATCCACAGCAATGAACATTTGGCCCTGAATATTTCTCAGGACCAACTTACAAAACAAAACAAAACAAAACAAAACAAAACAAAACAAAACAAAAC
>NW_021612204.1:0-1407 GCF_004785775.1 Grammomys surdaster | reverse complement strand
ACAAAACAAAACAAAACAAAACAAAACAAAACAAAACAAAACAAAACAAAACACAAAAAACAAAAAACAAAACAAAAACAAAAAACCCTCAAAAATCAAAGTGAGCTCATATGCAGGTACAGGAAGTGACCCAGGGGTCAGCTGACGATTCAAGCCATTTTAGACTTAACAGTTCATCATTGACATTTAATTTGGTCCTATGTAAAGTTTTGTGGAATTTCTTAAGATTAATAAACCTCAGAACATACGGAATATATATAACAAGGTATGTGATCAGGATGACCATATTCTGAGTCAGGATATTTTTCTGTGTCTATGACTGGCAGGCACATTACAGCAACAATATGAAATACCTGGCAGGTATGAGAACAGGCTGGGGATGGGCAGATCGCAACATATAATTTACTCCAGGTTACATATCATCTTTAGCAGAGGTTCTCAACCTTCCGAATGTTGTGACCCTTTAACACAGTTCTTCAGGTTGTGGTGACCCCCAACCATAAAATTATTTAATTGCTACTTCATAACTTTAATTTTGCTACTGTTATTAATCATCATGTAATTATCTGATAAACAGGATATCTGATATATGAGCTCTTTGTGTATGGCTATCATCTCATCCATTCATCTGAGGACAGAAAAAAAGTGACATTTACATTTATACTTAGATGTTTTATCATAACACATACATTATAAGTTGCTGTAGTCAGGAGAAGATACTACACTACTTTAAGTTTTGTGTTTTTTTCCCCCTTGAAACAGGGAATAAAATCTATTGAATATTGTTTTCCCTGTACCTGAGAATTCTAGTCTGATTTAATCAGGTTTTCTATAGGACTATGGGCCTGGTTCCTTTGAACTTCAGTTTCAAATCTATAAGGAAAGATAAGAGACCTATGGTGTAGTAATTATTTAAAACGGTCTCAGGTCATGCCGACTGTCTAAACTGTAGCGGCTCTGCCTAGCTCAGCCACTATGTTCTGTGGCCAGAGGCCATGTGCACTCCGCAGCTAGAAATGGCCAGTCAGAGACACCAGCCCTGCCACCCATGAGATGCCAGCTTGGGAGATGGCTCTGCCAATCTTCCACACTGTCTCTGAAAGTCGGGACATTGCCCAGACCATTCCGCCATCTATGCAGGCCCAGTAAGAAAATGAGACTCTAATGCTTAAAGATTAATCAAAGGCTTTATATGTTTGGTAATGCTCAATAATAATATGCCCATACAAAGAGAGTTGTTTCCCGATTAGCTAACCTAAATAAAAGTTGTTACCCAAAACTGTCCTCTCCTCCCTCCTCCTCTCCCTCTCCCCCTCCCCCTCCTCCTCTCCCTCTCCCCCTCCCCCTCCCCCTTCCCTCTCCCCCTCCCCCTCTCCCTCTACCCCTCCCTCTACCCCTCCCCCTCCC
>NW_021612203.1:958-1599 GCF_004785775.1 Grammomys surdaster | reverse complement strand
GGTTTCTGTACCCAAGGGATGAGAAAGTGAGTCCCTTCCCCTCCCACAATGTCCTGTACGCCACGGAATCGGTCAAAGATGACAGCTCTGTGTCCAGCATCCACATTATATAGAGCAGAGTTCACCACGCCTCCTGCAGCTGCTAACGCCAGACCGAACTTTCCGATGGACTCAAACACTTTGGCAGCCATGACTCCTTCTGTTGCTTCCACTCACAACTGCTTTCACTCTGACCTCCACATGAATTCCCCAGCTTGATATTTCTTTTGTTTGATTTTTCCACAGTGTTTTCAATTTTTTGAATTTTTGCCAAGTAAATGTTCAATTTTATCAGGAAAAACTGTTTTAAATCACATTCCTTTACAAATCAAATGGTATCCTTATCAATTTTCTATTTTTTATGAATTTTAAAAGCAAATTTCTCCGTGTTCATAACTTTCTCTGATTTCACTTCCGTTTGATTATAGTTTATCATTTGGGTTTTAATTTTTCTTCACGTTTTCAGTATTTTTCCTGCATTTTTTCACTAGCATTTTCCACAGTGTTTTCAATTTTATGAATTTTTTGCCTAGTAAATGTTCAATTTTATCAGGAAAAACTGTTTTAAATCACATTCCTTTACAAATCAAATGGTATCCTTA
>NW_021612203.1:0-948 GCF_004785775.1 Grammomys surdaster | reverse complement strand
GGTATCCTTATCAATTTTCCATTTTTTATGAATGTTCAATACAAATATCTCCATGTTCATGACTTTCTTTGATTTCTCTTCTGTTTGATTATAGTTTATTATTGGCTTTTTAATTTTTCTTCAAGTTTCACTATTTTTCCTGAATTTTTCACTAGCTTTTCCACATTGTTTTCAATTTTATGAATTTTTTGCCAAGTAAATATTCAATTTTATCAGGAAAAACTGTTTGAAATCACATTACTTTACAAATGAACTGGTCTGCTTATCAACTTTCTATTTTTTTATGAATTTTAAAAGCAAATTTTCCTTGTTCTTCACTTTCTTTGATTTCTCTTCCGTTTGATTATAGTTTATTATTGGCTTTTTAATTTTTCTTCAAGTATTCACTATTTTTCCTGAATTTTTCACTAGCTTTTTCCACAGTGTTTTCAATTTTATGAACTTTTTGCCAAGTAAATGTTCAATTTTATCAGGAAAAAACTGTTTTAAATCACATTCCTTTACAAATCAAATGGTTTCCTTATTAATTTTCTATTTTTTATGAATTTTAAATGAAAATTTCTCCTTTTTTCATAAATTTCTTTCATATTTTTTTTAAGTGATTTTACCTTTATTTCTTATTTCCTTCACTTTAAGCCAATCATTAAAATTCACAGTGATTTCTGGGGTGGGGCAGAAGGAAGGCATCATTCCGAATGATGGAGGCCGGCCCGGTTGGCCTCACTGGGGAAGCTGGAGGAGCAGGGACTGGCCGGCAGGCAGTTAGGTGATGTTCCAAGAGCGGGAGAGCTGGTAGGCAATGTCCTCGGCAGCTTCCAGCTTCCAGCTTCCGCAGCTCGATCAGGCTGTCCCTGGCGGTGGCCAGCGAGTTGGCGATCAGCTCAGCTGCCTTGGAGTCACACTCAGCAGAGATGATGGCTGCCTTCTTCTGCTGCTCAGCCTTTTCCA
>NW_021612202.1:0-1411 GCF_004785775.1 Grammomys surdaster | reverse complement strand
ACTTTATTGGTGAGTGACTATCAGTGTCATTAACCCAGCACTAGGCACAGAATATATCTGTCAATCATTAACTTTCAAACAAAGTAAGGTGCTGGTTCTATTCTGTTTGCCTTTCAACAGGAAGCTTGCCTCCCTCAAAGAAAGGCTCTAGGATTTTTACCTCATGGACTGATTTTGATGAGGTGTGATGACTCTGTGAGCCCCTGGAATTATTCTCCTTCCCAACTCAGTATCCTCTGGATAGAAAAGGTGTGCACGGTAATGGAGATATCAGTCAACCTTGAGTCTCTGGGCCCTGAAAACAGATTTATAGATCTGGTTTGCATGAGACACATAGAACTATTGAATATTTGTTGAGTCTGATCTCCTCTTCTAGATAAGATTTGCCCTCTCTCTACCTACAGGTGGTTTTCTAATACCTGGACATATAGACAATCGTGGGGCCTATGTACTCTTCTGCTAGATATATGAGGCCCTGTTGGTGTCACGGTTTTCAGAAGTACTTTGAGTCTTCTGGAATGTTACTCTCTTCTCAATTTGACCTTCTTATATGTGATGTTCTATGGCTGCTCTGGTCTGTAGTCTGCGTCTGTCTGGGGACCCGGGCCCATGGTGAGAAGGGATGGTACTTGGAGAAGTGGGAGGAAGATGGATGCTGCCTGCAAATCACCATTTATTCTTTGTGATTCAGCATCAGGAAATGTCAGCTCCTGACAGAGTCTCTTCATATAAAGAACCAAGTAAAAATTCTGTGGAACAAGAACAGGTAGCTGCTAAGAGAGCAGATTGCACTGGAAGAGTGTACTAAGAAAACAAAGAGGCTATGTGTGGAGGTCAGCTTGAAGATATACGACAAGTATACCAAACAGCAGCAGCAGCAGGTAGGATGCATGAAGCATCAAGGGCAGTTTGTGGACTCATGTCTAACCATAAACACAGCCAAGCCCAGATAACCATCATCTACCTTGTCCAGACACTCTCCTATGTCTTACCCAGTTTTTCATTTCTGTGATCATTTACAAGATTTTCTGTGGAGTTAGCCTCTTTCAAGAAACTGGATGATTGGCAAGCAATCCCTCCTACTCAGCTCCAAGCTGCAGTTCATTAAGATATGTTGAAAACACATTACACCTCTACATGCCTTTATGCTAGAGGGGTTCTATATGGGTGCCTCCGATGTAGTAGCACAGAACATTGAGTGATATAGTCAGGGCCTGTAACTCACTTGCTTTGGATCCATGGTTCCAGCTGCATATGTAATGGAGGATGGCTTTGTAAAACATAGGTGGGAGAGGAGGTCCTTGGTCCCAAGAAGGCTGGATGCTCCAGTTGGGGGAATTCAAGGGCAGGGTGGTGAGTGGGGTTAAATCCTCATTGAAGGAGGAGGAGGTTGGATGGAATAGAGGATTTC
>NW_021612201.1:0-1009 GCF_004785775.1 Grammomys surdaster | reverse complement strand
AGAAAGGACCTGTTATTGTGCAGATGTGGTAGCTGATACCCACAGAGAAAAAGGTCACACAGCCACGGTGTGAGCCTTTACCAAGTCTGAGGTCCAAAGTAAAGGAAGAGCATTTTGGTAAAGCCAAGGGCTGACAGAGCACCCTAAAACACAGCAGATGTCAGAGAGATGCCAGGAGGACTCCAGAGCTGTAAGGACAGGCCAACCCTCCAGCCCCACATTAGAACAGCGTCTACTGATGAAGCATAGCAGGCCAGGTCCATTCTAGGAGCTATCATTTACTAAAGAGGGAGGCAGAGCACTAGGAGGGCCTTATGTGGAGGACACTACTCAGGAGACCAAGGACACCTGAGAGAGATTGCCTTAGTCAAGAGTGCTGTACATCATAGGACAGGACATGGCTTGATTCCATCATGTGCTGGATGCTAAGGGTGCATGCGGTAAGACCTTCTCCCTTTCACAGACAAGCTGGAAGCTGAAGTGACTTGTCTCACTTGGTGGTATCTTTCCTTTTTAATCTAGCACTCAGGAGGCAGAGGCAGGCAAATCTGAGTTCATTAGGTCAGCCTGGTCTAGAGTGAGTTCTAGGGCAGCCAGGGCTACATAGAGAAATCCTGTCCCCAAAAACAAAAAAAAAAGGAACTTGTCTTTCCACTCCAAGAGTCTGTACCGCATGGAGTCCCCACCTGCTAGGGGACAGAGTTCTAGGCACACATGTCATGCTGTTCCAAGGAGCATTTTTGAAGATGTGATAAGGTGGGATTATGAAGAGAAGCCTAGGCCCTTGTGCCTATTCATGGCAATAAGGGAGAAACTAACATGAGGCCTGCAGCACAGCAGAGGGCTGGCCTGAGGGTGAGGGATCTCCATGGACTTTGACACTGCCATGAGCTGCTTAGGCCTGAGAAAGGAGTTAGACTCACCTGTTAGGGGCCCCAGCTCACTGGAAAGTGGTAGGAAGGTGTGGGACTGCATAAGGGTATCCTGGGTCATGGTTGAGCAGGTACTT
>NW_021612200.1:346-1957 GCF_004785775.1 Grammomys surdaster | reverse complement strand
GGGCCTTGAATTCCTGATCTTTCCAAGACTTTTATCATGAAGGGATGTTGAATTTTGTCAAATGCTTTCTCAGCATCTAGTGAGATGATCATGTGGTTTTTTTCTTTAAGTTTGTTTATATAGTGGATTACATTGATGGATTTCCGAATATTGAACCATCCCTGCATTCCTGGGATAAAACCTACTTGATCATGATGGATGATTGTTTTGATGTGGTCTTGGATTCGGTTTGCTAGAATTTTATTGAGTATTTTTGCATCGATGTTCATAAGGGAGATTGGTCTGAAGTTCTCTTTCTTTGTTGGGTCCTTGTGGGGTTTGGGAATGAGTGTAATTGTAGCTTCATAGAACGAATTGGGTAGTGTTCCTTCTGTCTCTATTTTGTGGAATAGTTTGAAGAGAATTGGTATTAGGTCTTCCTTGAAGGTCTGATAGAATTCAGCACTTAAACCATCTGGTCCTGGGCTTTTTTTAGTGGGGAGACTTTTAATGCCTGCTGCTATTTCCTGAGGGGTTATGGGACTATTTAAATGGTTTATCTGCTCCTGGTTTAATTTTGGTACCTGGTATCTGTCTAGGAAATTGTCCATTTCATCCAGGTTTTCCAGTTTTGTTGAGTATAGGCCTTTGTAGTAGGATCTGATGATTTTTTTAATTTCTTCCGTTTCTGTTGTTATGTTTCCCTTTTCAGTTCTGATTTTATTAATTTGGATACTCTCTCTGTGCCCTCTGGTTAATCTGGCTAACGGTTTATCTATCTTGTTGATTTTCTCAAAGAACCAACTCCTGGTTTTATTGATATTTTGTATTGTTCTTTCAGTTTCTATTTGGTTGATTTCAGCCCTGAGTTTGATTATTTCCTGCCTTCTATTCCTCCTGGGTGTATTTGCTTCTTTTTGTTCTAGGGCTTTTAGTTGTGCAGTCAACTTGTTAGTGTGTGCTCTTTCCAGTTTCTTTTTGTAGGCACTTAGAGCTATGAGTTTTCCTCTTAGCACTGCCTTCATGGAGTCCCACAAGTTTTGGTATGATGTGTCCTCGTTTTCATTGACATCTAAAAAGTCTTTAATTTCTTTCTTTATTTCTTCCTTGACCAAGTCATCATTGAGTAGAGAGTTGTTCAGTTTCCATGTGCACATGGGTTTTCCATTGGTTTTGTCATTATTAAAGACCAGTCTTATTCCATGGTGATCTGATAAGAGGCAAGGGATTATTTCAATCTTTTTGTATCTGTAGAGGCTTGTTTTGTGACCAATTATATGGTCTATTTTGGAGAAGGTACCATGAGGTGCTGAGAAAAAGGTATATTCTTTTGTTTTAGGATGAAATGTTCTATAGATGTCTGTTAAGTCCATTCGGTTCATAACTTCTGTTAATGTCAAAGTGTCTCGGTTTAGTTTCTGTTTCCATGATCTGTCCATTGCTGAGAGTGGGGTGTTGAAATCCCCCACTATTATTGTGTGAGGTGTAATGTGTGTTTTGAGCTTTAGTAAAGTTTCTTTTATGTATGTAGGTGCCCTTGCATTTGGGGCATAGATGTTCAGAATTGAGAGTTCACCTTGGTAGCTTTTTCCTTTGATGAGTATGAAGTGTCCTTCCTTATCTTTTTTGATT
>NW_021612200.1:0-246 GCF_004785775.1 Grammomys surdaster | reverse complement strand
AGTCTGCGTCTTTTTATTGGGGACTTGAGACCATTGATGTTAAGAGATATTAAGGAAAAATGATTGTGGCTTCCTGTTATTTTTGTTATTAGAGGTAAAGTTATGTTTGTATAGTTATCTTCTTTTGGGGTTGTTGGAAGATTACTTCCTTGCTTTTTCTAGGTTGTAGTTTCCCTCCTTGTGTTGGCGTTTTCCATCCATTATCCTTTGAAGTGCTGGGTTTGTGGGAAGATATTGTGCAAATTT
>NW_021612199.1:8659-12680 GCF_004785775.1 Grammomys surdaster | reverse complement strand
GTTAATATATTGTGTATACCAATTATATATTATATAATTATATATTATATAGCAATTATATATATAAATATATATAATGATATATAATTAGTATATACTATAACATATATGATTCTTAGAATCTGTATAAAGATTTATACCATTTGTTCATAATGTCTGTGCTTTTCTTGCATGCATTACATTATACAGTAGTTTCTTTCTAAGGATTAAATTTAACATTTTTGGTAAGAAGCAAAGTTTTCCAAGATTTCATATCTCTTCCCTTTTATCTCTAGAACACATTCTGATTATCTCTGAACATTTGACATATGCTTGCTTCTGCTAATCCTTTATAGATGATATCATCCATCGTTTTGTACCATAATCTATTTGTCTTGTCTCTGATAAATCAGTCCAGGTTTTTCTGTGAGCTACTGGTGCCAGAAGGGTGGCAAATATATTCTTTTCTGGCAGTGTATTTTGGATTATCCTTTTATTTAATTTAGAAATTTGTTTTCAACTCCAAAGTACTAGTAACTTTTTTTTCTCTAAAGTAGGAACAAGATCTCAAAAAATGACCATCATGAAAAAAATGAGCATATTTTCAAATTTTCTCATACTCTGAGTATCAAACAGCATATTTCTCATATCATGTCTTTTGTAGAATATGTTGAGATTGAGCAAAAAAAATTACCAAATACATTTAACAGTCACTGTCTATGTTGTAAGTGATAAGAGATAAGTGGCAAACTGGGCTCTTGGTTATGGATGGGTTGTTTTTCATGCTGCAATACTATTGGGCATTCAAGGTGAGCCACAATTCCCTCAGCCATTTTATTAAAGAATAATTGATCTGACTAAAATCAAGTAGAAACACCTATCAGGAACATAAACACTTCCTGGCATTTTTCACAGAATAGGTCTCACCATTCTTACTGCAGATGATGGGTTCCAGAATTTTCAACAAATTGTTTGTGGTCTCTCTAAAACTTTTGTTCAAACTTCTTGTTTTTGATCCACACAGATGTGCATCTATGCATCATATCATAGAAGAAAGGTGGGTATTCCAAGGGGATCAAAGCAGAAAAATTCCCTTTCCTCTTTTCTTTCCTGGGGCTAATCTTCTGGTGGGTACCTCTGAAGACACATTTCCATAAAGATATCTGCAAGTACACATGTGTTCTTTCACTTTATTATTTTCCCCTGAGCCAGTAAGATCCACTTTCATTTAAAGTACCTATAGTGGAAACTGTGTGGGCTTTCTCCATTGCTTTGTTCTCCTAGAGTTTACATTATATTCTAGTCAAGTGTCTTCTTTTCAGATAAACCATTTAATACAGAATAAAATAATAAAGTAAAAATGGGATTTTAACAGAGCTAGGTCAGAATAAGTCCCTCAGAGAAAATCTGAATGCTACAGCTGAATTGATCACCTCATTTCTAAGAATAATTCACTTGAATCTTTTTATTATTATTGTTGTTGTTGTAGCTGTTATTAAAATATTTATTGTATTATTTATTTATGTAACAGAGGTCATAACTGTGTGCAGTTTCAGAAGCCAGAATAGGGTTTCAGAATCCCTGAAGTTGGAGCTTCCCAATACCTAAAGTAGCAGGCAGTTGGGAATCACCAGGTATGGGTAATGAATACTGAATTCAAGTCTTCTGGAAAAGCAGCATTCACTCTTAACAGCTGAGCCATTTCTCTAGTCCTAAGCATGTGGATCTTAACCTAGTAGGTAACACCTTGCATTAGAATCCTATAATGAAAAGTTGAGCTATTGTTGTCACCTTTAGTGAGCCCTTGCCTCCATAATATGGTCTTTAAAAATCAAAAGAATAGTGTTTGCAGTTGTGGGTGCAATTGTCTACCCTCTAGTTTATACTCAAACTGTGAAGGCTTACTTTCTTCTCAACATGAGAAATAACTTCAGGAATTTAGAGTTTTCACTCTGAGGATGTACTGAGTCACAGAGTGTGAAATAATCTCTCTAGACAGCTTAAAGGGATTAATAGGACATGCTTTTTTCTTTTATCATTACTTTCCATGCAATTCATTTTTCATTCAGTCACTTCTGCAAGCCAAATAAACTATTCTTTAAATAAAACAGAATATAAAATGTCAAAAACCTTTGATAACTTTGGTCCAAATTTTCCTTTTCTTGAAATACAGCACAGTTAACTTGCTAACAAATTAGCATAACCAATGTATGTTGGAAGCATATGATCTGCTTTTTTCTTTAATTTTGCAGGAGGTTACAACTAAGAGTTTTCCTTGAGTTTCAGAAGAGACTTCGAACTTTTTATTTTATTTTATTTTATTTTATTTTATTTTATTCTATTCATTCTTCTCTCATATATTATATGCTGACTGCAGTTTGACCTCCCTCCTCTTCTCCTAGTCCATCCTCCTCCATGTTCTCTCTTCCCCAGATTCACTCCTCCATTTCCTTTCAGGATATAAACTGAACATGCCATAACAAGTTATATTAAGACTAGGCACAAATCTTCACATTAAGGCTGGATGAGGCAAACCAGTAAGAAGGAAAAGGATTCCAGAAGCAGGCGAAGGAGTCAGAGATAGCCTCTGCTTCCACTGTTAGGAGTCCTACAAGAAGACCAAGCTATACCATTTTACCATATATGCACAAGACCAAGGTCACACACACAGGCTTTCTGATTATTGCTTCAGTCTTTGTGAGCCTCTATGAGCCTTGGTTTGTTGATTCTGTGGGCCATGTTCTTGTGGTATCTTTGACACCTCTGGCTCTTACAATCCTTTCTCTACCTTTTCAGGATTCCTGAGCTCTGTAAAATGCTCTGAATCTCTGGATCTGCTTCTATCAGTGGCTAGATGAACCTCCCCTGATGATGATTATTCCAGGTTCTGGTCTATGAGTTAGCAGAACATCATTAGGAAATATTTGACTTCCTTTTCCCCAGTCTGCTGCCTTCATAGAGCAGTCACTACATGTGTTATCTTCTTCAGTATAGGAAATCATTCTGCATGCTACCAGAAAAGAAACATATACACAAACCCAGGTACAAACTCTTTGATCTACAGTGCTGTCCTACCTAAAAGATGTGCTAGGGCAATTGTGGCACAAAGCTAGTGGGAACAATCAACGAGTACCTGATTTGACTTAAGTCCCGATGGAATCTGACAGTGCCTAGATAACCAAGAATCTGACAGGGTTCTAGGGTAAAACCAAATACTACTGTTCTGGAAAATAAAAGTATCAATAAAATGACTCCAAATTGAATTCTTCTGTACTCTAGATCAGAGCCTTTTTGGCCACCATCAAATAAACTACCTCTTTTAGCAGATGGGAGCATACACAAAAACCTACAGCCAGATTTTATGTAGAGGGTAAGAGACTTTGAAATACTCATCCCCACAAAGCATGCTTCCATCTAATCTCTCCTCTCAGGATTCAGGAACTCTATGGAAGAGGAGACAGAGTGTAAGAGCCAGAGGGGATGGAAGACACCAAGAAAACAAGGCCTTCCAAGTCATCATGTTAAAAGCTCATATGAACTGCAGAGACTGACACAGCATATGCAGGGCTTGCACTAGGTTATTTGTGTTTATATTATAGCTTTAGTGAATATACGAGATTCCTGAGAGTGTGAATTAGTGGGTCTGTGTTTCCCACAGCTTCTCTTAGGCTTTTGTTCTTCTGGCTGTTTTATTAATCTTGATGTGTTATCTCTATCTCTACCTCTATCTCTATCATCTCTATCTCTGTCTCTATCTCTATCTGTAACATCTATCTATCTATCTATCTATCTATTTTATTATTATCCTCAGTTATAAGCCTTCTTGTTTAGTAATGACAGGAAAAAGGGGAGAGGGATCCAGCTAAAGAGAACCATGAGGAAGAACTGGGAGGAGTAGGGGATGAAAAACCACAGTCAGGATATATTATGTAAGACAAAAAAGTCTATTTTCAATGAAAGAAAAAAATATTTCCAAAGTGCAATGTGAACCATTTTTCTTCTTCTTCTTCTTCTTCTTCTTCTTCTTCTTCTTCTTCTTCTT
>NW_021612199.1:0-8649 GCF_004785775.1 Grammomys surdaster | reverse complement strand
TTCTTCTTCTTCTTCTTCTTCTTCTTCTTCTTCTTCTTCTTCTTCTTCTTCTTCTTCTTCTTCCTCCTCCTCTTATTCTTACTCTTACTCTTATTCTTTTTTGTGATATCTGTTCTTCCCGTGATAGGGATCCTCTACTCAAATTACCAGAACACTTCATCATCTTTAGCCTTTCATTCATCTGAACTATGGTGATTGGTCTAAACCTTACATAAAGAATGTTTCTCTGAGAAAATAAAATCCACTACAATCCATTTCAAAACAGCAGACACCAGTCTCATCAACAGTGCAGAGGGCATGACTCATCCCCAGGCCCTAATTACCTATTTTCTGGGCAGTAAGATTGGAGCAATCAATTATGAAGATATTCCTGGTTGTGTAAGCACTCCAGTAAGTGCAAACCTAGAAAAAAAAAGTGGACCATGTTGTCTGGGAAGCACTGTCTGGTGGTGCCTATTAATCAAGGACATCTAAAAGCTGGTCCTGTTTAGAAATGCTTGATCCTGCACTGGGAAGGAATAAGTGCCTTTGTGTCCAATGGCAGTATTTATAAAACTCCATTTAATTTGTTATTCTTCTTTACTACATTAAAGATGTTAGGGCAAGATATGCAAATCATTTCTACACTTCTGACATTGTTAGCTAGTGCCCAGAAATGAAGAATAAACATTGGATCAATGGAATGAAACATGGGAGAGGTCACTTTAAAGGAAAGTTGGGAAATTTTAATAATAGAGACTCATTGCACATACGAACTGAAAAAGTATGAGACCTCTTATAGAGTATATGTTTTCTTGAATATCTGGTTGCATCAGCTCTCTTCTGAAAACACCCTTGTCCATCTCTGTAACACATGGAAGAATGTTCTTCCCTGGGGGAAAGTGTGATATGGCTGGCATGGCAGTTTTAGTGTCTGAAGCAGTTATAAGCACATTTGAATTTTTTAAATATATCTTTGTTAATGGCACTAGTGAGGAAAAGCTGAGAAATTAGAAGTTGAAAATGAAAGTCAGGAGACTTCCGGTCTGGGCCCGAGCATACAGCAGGTCACAGGCGGCAGCTCTGTACCCAACTTCAGAAAACCGAGAGAAAGAGGGACTCCCAGGAGCTTTAATTCAGGCAGCATCCCAGGTAAGGGAAAAACAACACTTGCCCCAAACAGGGAGCAACCGTGACCCACTGGGACCCAGGAATTCACTCTTGGCCCAGAGCACAGGCTCCATCAGGTCTGGGCCTGAGCACTTAGCAGATCCCGGGAGTCAGCTCTGCACCCAATCTCACAGAAACCAGAGGAAGTAGGGCTCTCAGGAGCTCTATCCCAAGCAGTATCTTAGGCTAGGAGGTGGCAATACTTGCCCCCAAACAGGGAGCAACCAGACCCACTGGGACCCAGGAATTCACTGCTGACCCGGAGCACGGGCCCCTTCCTGTTTCCACCTGAGCACTGAGCAGATCTTGGGCCTCAGCTCTAACCCCAGCAGCAAAACCCATCCCAAACAGTTATGACACAACTGAGATAATAGGAAAGAGAGGCTCCAGTCAGAGACAGCACAGATAGCACAAAGGAGATCCAGATGGCGAAAGGCAAGCACAAGAACATAAACATCAGCAACCCAAGGTACTTGCCATCATCAGAACCTAGTTCTCCCACCTTAGAAAGTCCTGAACTCCCCATATCACCAGGAAAGCAAGAACCAGATCTAAAATCACTTCTAATGATGATGATAGAGGACTATAAGAAGGACATAAATAACATTATCAAAAAACTTGAGAAGAAAGCAGGAAAACAGGATGAAGTCCTTAAAGAAACACAAAAATCCTTTAAAGAATTACAAGAAAACACAAACAAACAGATGAACGAATTGAACAAAACCATCCAGGACATAAAAATGGAAGTAGAAACAATAAAGAAATCACAAAGGGAGACTACCCTGGAGATAGAAAACCTAAGAAAGAAATCAGGAGTCATAGACACAAGCATCACCAACAGAATACAAGAGATAGAAGAAAGAATCTCAGGTGCAGAAGATACCATAGAAAATATTGACACAACTGTCAAAGAAAACGCAAAATGCAAAAAGTTCTTAACACAAAACATCCAGGAAATCCAGGACACAATGAAGAGACCAAACCTAAGGATAATAGGTATAGAAGAGAGTGAAGATTCCCAACTTAAAGGGCCAATAAATATCGTCAACAAAATTGTAGAAGAAAACTTCCTTAACCTAAGGAATGAGATGTCCATAATCACACAAGAAGCCTACAGAACGCCAAACAGACTAGATCAAAAAAGATATACCTCCCATCACATAACAATCAAAACACAAAATGCACAAAACAAAGAAAGAATTTTAAAAACAGTAAGGGAAAAAGGCCAAGTAACATATAAAGGCAAATCTATCAGAATTACACCTGACATCTCACCAGATACTATAAAAGCCAGAAGATCCTGGACAAATATCATACGGACCCTAAGAGAACATAAATGCCAGCCCAGGCTACTATACCCAGCAAAACTCTCAATTACCATAGACGGAGAAATCAAGATATTACATGACGGAACCGAATTTACACAGTATCTTCCCACAAATCTAGCACTATAAAGGATAATAGCAGGAAAGCTCCAATACAAGGATGGCAATCATACCCTAGAAAGAGCAAGAAAATAATCCTTTTCCATCAAACCCAAAAGAAGATAACCACACAAACGATGTCTCCACTATTAGCAAAAATGACAGGAAGCAACAATACCCTCTCCTTAATCTCTCTTTTTTTTGTTTGTTTTTTTTGTTTGTTTTTTGTTTTTATTATCATTATTTATTATTATTACTATTTTTTTCTTTTTTATTGGATATTTTATTTACATTTCATATGTTATCCCCTTACCCCATCCCCCACCCACCCGGGAACCCCCCATCCCCTTACCCCTCCACCTTCTTCTCTACGGCCATACCACCCTGAACTTGCCCGATCTCGTCTGATCTCGGAAGCTAAGCAGGGTCGGGCCTGGTTAGTACTTGGATGGGAGACATCCTTAATATCTCTTAACATCAATGGACTCAGTTCCCCAATAAAAAGGCATAGGCTAACAGACTGGATATGCAAATAGGACCCAGCTTCTTACTGCTTACAGGAAATCCACCTCAGTGACAAAGACAGACACTACCTTAGATTAAAAGGTTGGAAAACAATTTTTCAAGCAAATGGCCCTAAGAAACAAGCTGGAGTAGCCATTCTAATATCAGATAAAATCAACTTTCAACTTAAAGCTATCAAAAAGGATAAGGAAGTACATTTCATACTTGTCAAAGGAAAAGTCAACCAACATGAACTCTCAATTCTGAACATCTATGCACCAAATACAAGAGCATCCACTTTCATAAAAGAAACCTTACTAAAGCTCAAAGCACACATTGCACTTCACACAATAATAGTGGGAGACTTCAACACCCCACTCTCAACAACGGATAGAACTTGGAAACAGAAACTAAATAGAGATACAGTGAAACTAACAGAAGTTATGAACCAAATGGACTTAACAGATATCTATAGAACATTTCACACTAAAGCAAAAGAATATACCTTTTTCTCAGCACCTCATTGTACCTTCTCCAAAATAGACCATATAATTGGGCACAAGACAGGCCCCAACAGATATAAAAAAATTGAAATAATCCCCTGTATCCTATCAGATCACCATGGTCTAAGGCTGGTCTTCAAAAATGACAAAGACAATGGAAAGTCCACATTCACATGGAAACTGAACAACACCCTACTCCTTGATAATCTGGTAAGAGAAGAAATAAAGAAAGAAATTAAAAACTTTTAAGAATTTAATGAAAATGATGACACATCATACCAAAATCTATGGGATAAAATGAAAGCAGTGCTAAGAGGAAAACTCATAGCTCTAACTGCCTACAAAAAGAAACTGGAGGGAGCTTACACTAGCAGCTTGATAATGCACCTGAAAGACCTAGAACAAAAAGAAGCTAATACAACCAAAAGGAGTAGAAGGCAGGAAATAATCAAACTCAGGGCTGAAATCAACCAAATAGAAACAAAAAGAACTATCTAAAGAATCAATAAAACCAGGAGCTGGTTCTTTGAGAAAATCAACAAGATAGATAAACCCTTAGCTAGACTAATCAGAGGGCAGAGAGACAGTATCCAAATTAATAAAATCAGAACTGAAAAGGGTGACATAACAACAGAAACTGAGGAAATTAAAAAAATCATCAGATCCTACCACAAAAGCCTATACTCAACAAAATTGGACAATTTGGATGAAATGGACAATTTTCTAGACAAATACCAGTTACCAATGTTAAATCGGGACCAAATAAACCATCTAAACAGTCCCATAACCCCTAAAGAAATAGAAGCAGTCATTAAAAGTCTCCCCACAAAGAAAAGCCTGGGACCAGACAGCTTTAGTGCAGAATTCTATCAGACCTTCAAGGAAGACCTAATTCCAATTCTTTTCAAACTATTCCACAAAATAGAGACAGAAGGTACACTACCCAATTTGTTCTATGAAACCACAATTATGCTCATACCTAAACCACACAAAGACCCAACAAAGAAAGAGTACTCAGACCAATCACCCTTATGAACATTGATGTAAAATTACTCAATAAAATTCTAGTGAACCAAATACAAGAACACTTCAAAACAATTATCCATCACAATCAAGTAGGCTTTATCCCAGGAATGCAGAGTTGGTTCAATATACGGAAATCCATCAATGTAATCCATTATATAAACAAACTCAAAGAAAAAAAACACATGATCATATCACCAGATGCTGAGAAAGCATTTGACAAAATTCAACACCCCTTCATGATAAAAATCTTGGAAAGATCAGGAATTCAAGGTCCATACCTAAACATAGTAAAAGCAATATACAGCAAACCAGTACCCAGCATCAAACTAAATGGAGAGAAACTTGAAGCAATCCCGCTAAAATCAGGGACTAGACAAGGCTGCCCACTCTCCCCCTACTTATTCAATATAGTATTGGAAGTCCTAGCCAGAGCAATTAGGCAACACAAGGAGGTCAAAGGGATACAAACTGGAAAGGAAGAAGTCAAAATCTCACTATTTGCAGATGATATGATAGTATACTTAAGTGACCCCAAAACTTCCACCAGAGAACTCCTAAACCTGATAAACAACTTTAGCAAAGTGGCTGGATATAAAATTAACTCAAGCAAATCAGTGGCATTCCTCTACTCAAAAGATAAACTGGCTGAGAAAGAAATTATGAAAATGACACCCTTCACAATAGTCACAGATAATATAAAATACCTTGATGTGAACCTAACCAAGCAAGTAAAAGACCTATATGACAAGAACTTCATGCCCCTGAAGAAAGAAATCGAAGCAGACCTCAGAAGATGGAAAGATCTCCCATGCTCATGGATTGGAAGGATTAATATAGTAAAAATGGCTATTTTGCCAAAAGCCATCTAAAGATTAAATGCAATCCCCATCAAAATTCCCACTCAATTCTTCACAGAGATAGAAAGAGCAATCTTAAAATTCATTTGGAATAACAAAAACCCAGGATAGCGAAAACTACTCTCAGCTATAAAAGAACTTCTGGGGGAATCACCATCCCCGACTTCAAGCTGTACTACAAACCAATAGTGGTAAAAGCTGTGTGGTATTGGAACAGAGACAAGCGGGAGGATCAATGGAATAGAATAGTAGACCCAGAAATGAACCCCCATACCTATGGTCACTTGATCTTTGACAAAGGAGCTAAAACCATCCAGTGGAAAAAAGATAGCATTTTAAGCAAATGGTGCTGGTCCAACTGGAGGTCAGCATGTAGAAGAATGCAAATTGATCCATACTTATCTCCTTGTACAAAGCTCAATTCCAAGTGGATCAAAGACCTCCACCTAAAACCAGCCACCTTGAAACTAATAGAAGAGAAACTGGGGAAAAGCCTGGGACACATAGGCACAGGAGAAAAGTTCCTGAACAGAACGCCAATGGTCTGTGCTCTAAGACCAAGAATTGACAAATGGGACCTCATAAAACTGCAAAGCTTCTGTAAAGCAAAGGACACAGTCAATAGGACAGAGCGGCAACCAACAGATTGGAAAAAGATCTTCACCAACCCTACATCTGATAAAGGGCTAATATCCAATGTATACAAAGAACTGAAGAAATTAGACTCTAGACAATCAAAGGACCCTATTAAAAAATGGAGAACAGAGCTGAACAGAGAATTCTCAACTGAGGAATCTCGAATGGTTGAGAAGCACCTAAAGAAGTGTTCAGCATCCCTAGTCATCAGGGAAATGTAAATGAAAACAACACTGAGATTCCACCTCACACCAGTCAGAATGGCTAAGATCAAAAACACAAGTGACAGCAGATGTTGGCAAGGATGTGGAGAAAGAGGAACACTCCTCCACTGTTGGTGGGGTTGTAAACTGGTCCAACCACTATGGAAAGCAGTTTGGCGGTATCTCAGAAAATTGAACATAGTGTTACCTGAGGACCCAGCTATACCACTCCTGGGCATATACCCAAAAGATGTTTCAACATACAACAGGGACACATACTCCACCATGTTCATAGCAGCCTTATTTATAATAGCCAGAAGTTGGAAAGAACCCAGATGCCCTTCAACAGAAGAATGGATGCAGAAAATGTGGTACATTTATACAATGGACTATTACTCAGCTATTAAAAACAATGAGTTCATGAAATTGTTAGGCAAATGGATGGAGTTGGAAAATATCATCTTGAGTGAGGTGACCCAATCTCAAAAGAACATACATGGTATGCACTCACTGATAAGTGGATATTATCCCAAAAGCTCACAACTTCTAAGAAACAACATATAGACCATATAAAACTCACATAGAAGAAGGAAGACCAAAGTGTGGATGCTTTGGTCCTTTCTAGAAGGAGTATCAAAAGTTTCAACCAGAGCTCCCAGAGTCTAAACTGCCAGCCAGAGAGCACAAAAGGAGGGACTCACCCACCTGTATAGGGAATTGAGGGTGACCTTGTCAGACTTCAGTGGAAGTGGAGGGCCATGGTCCCCAAAAGATTGGATCTCCTATTGTTTGGGAATTTGAGAGCAGGAAGAAGGGACTGGGAGGATGTTTGGAGCACACCCTCACAAAAATAGGAGGAGGGGGTATGGGATAAGGGGTTTTGGGGGAGAATGGGAGAGGAGATAACATTGAAATGTAAATACTTATAATATTCAATAGTAATAAAAAAACACAGATAAAGGTTCTAAAAAAAGAGAGGGAGAGAGTTTACTTATTTTAAATTATTTTCAAAAGTTTCTAGGAGTTGCAAATTGGCTAAGATCCTATTTTAAGCTCTCCACAAAAGAATTTAAGTCTCTGTTCAATTTTCTCAAGAGAGATGTAAATCCTAATTTTCCTCAACAATTAATTGACAAAAGAGAGGCAATCTCACAAAAAAGTAGAAGAAGCAATTACTAATTGATATATTATATAGTCTGATTAGTTGTCAGCGGTGCTATAACAGTCCTTGGACAAAAGATTATAAATATAGATTTATATATCCTTAAATAGGGTCTCTGAGTGTGGAAGGAGTGACTGTTGGCACTTCTGCCATGATTTTACAAGAACTCTGAAAAATTGGCTTTAAAAACAAAAGAGGGGGAATGGTAACCCCCAGAAGAAGTCCCCCTGAAATACTCTCCATCATGCCTTGTTCACTTTTATCTCTCTAAAGCTGAAAGCTCATGGCAAATCTGCTGCTGACTGCCTCTGGCACTACAAAGACCAACACAACTTTACCACAGATATGGGGAAGGACCCTCTTAGCCTTAAAGGGAATGGCCCAGACCCAGTTCCCTTATGGGGCTGAGGATTGATATGCCTGTCTGATACCACAGAAGGCACAGCTAACCTGCTACTAAAAAGATTAATGGAATAGATACCCCACAAAGCCAGGCCCAACCATAAATATGATGAATAACAATTTACATCCAGGGAAGAGAAATCTCCCTGAGAATTCCCTTCTTTTTCCTTTCCAGGTAAAAATGAATCACCCATGATGTCTGCTGTTAGAAGTTCTAATCCAGATGCTGGCCTCCAAACTTATACTACTCAGACCTTTGAAGGGCCTCTGACAAGAACATCAAACAGCTAGAGATTGACATCACTAATCTGAAGAAATCCCTCGTTTCACTGTCTGAAGAGACCTCCTAAAATCACAAAGATCCTTATTGGACTTGATTTACTCTATTACAATAGAAAAGGCTGTGTACAGCTCTTGACTGTGTACAGCCCTTAAAGAAGACTGTTGCCTTTACATAGACAAGACAAGGAGGGTTAAAGAGAGTATGAAATATGTCAGTGAAGGCCCCTAGAAAAATCAGAGAGAGAAAGAGACAGATGAATGCTGGTACAAGAATTGGTTTTCAGCCTCTCCAAGGTTGTCAACCCTATTTCCTCCCTTCTTGGGACCATTATTTGGGTTCTTTTTGCTTATTTCTGCTGGTCCCTGGCCCTCAAATAGGCGGACTAACTCTGTGATACAACAGATAAATAATTTGGTAGCAAAACCTACTCAGATACATTATCATAAGTTAGCTATGGAGGACCACGAGACTCAAGATGAGGTTGTTACTTTATACAGGGT
>NW_021612198.1:0-2813 GCF_004785775.1 Grammomys surdaster | reverse complement strand
TATAGTCCTGGCTGTCCTGGAACTCACGCTGTAGACCAGGCTGGCCTCGAACTCAGAAATCCGCCTGCCTCTCCCTCCCAAGTGCTGGGATTAAAGGTGTGCACCACCACGGTTTAGCTCCTTTTCTATTTTATAAAGTGTCTTTCTAAGTATTGGTGGCAGGCCTTTGAAGGAAGGCGGGTTAGAACTCTACGGTGACTCCGTCTGGTCTCAGGCTGTTTTAGTTGGGAGAACTTTTATTACTACTTCAATCTCATTGCTGATTATAAATCTAGTTAAATTATTTATTCCATCTTGGGGTTTAATTTTGGCACAGTGTATTCATCTAGAAATTTATTAATTTCTTTTAGGCCTTAAAAATTTAATCAAATACAGGTTTTTCAGGTATGCCTTTATGGTTTTCTGAATTACATGGGTATCTATTGTAATTTTTTTCATCTCTCTAATGTTATTAATTTGGCTTTCTCTCTTCTCTTTGGTTAATTTGACTAAGAGCTTGCCCATCTTAACTTCTCAAACAACTAACTCTACATTCTCTTTATTTTTTTTTCTATTTACATTTGGTCAATTTCTTCCCTAATATTACTTCCCCCTATCTACTGCTTTGGGTTTGGCTTGTTTTTCCAAGGCATTAAGTTATACAAGTAAATTATTTATTTGAGATTCTCTCTGACTTTTTAAAATGTAAGCACTTAGCACTATAAACTTTCCTGTTAAGACTGCCCTTTCAGCCAGGCGGTGGTGGCGCACGCCTTTAATCCCAGCACTTGGGAGGCAGAGGCAGGCGGATTTCTGAGTTCGAGGCTAGCCTGGTCTACAGAGTGAGTTCCAGGACAGCCAGGGCTACACAGAGAAACCCTGTCTCGAAAAAAAAAAAAAAAAAAAAAAAGATTGTCCTTGTTACAGCCTATAGGTATTGGTATGCAGTATTTTCATACCAATTGAGTGAAAACTCAATTCTAGGACTTCTGTGAGCCCATCCTCTTTCTTTGGTGACCTGTTCGACACCAATAGTGCTTTGTTCAGTCCCCATGAGTTTATGGGCATTCTGCAAGTTTTCTTGCTGTTAATTTCTGATGTTATTCACCTGTGGTCAGATAGAGTACAGATGTTATTTCCCCAGTCCTCTATCTGCTGAGGCTTGCGTTGAGTCCTAACAGGCGAGCTATTGCACACAGTTCCAAGAGCGACTGAGAAGAATGTGCAGTCTTTAGTATTTAGGTGAAAGGCTGTGTAGATAACAGGTCTATTTGATTTCTGGTATTAATTAACTGGACTGCTTCTCTGTTTATATTTTGTCTGGATGACCTGTCTGACGGTGAGAGTGGGGTACTGAGTTTCCCCCATTACCGTGCTGGGATTAATCTGTGGCTGTGCATCCAGTAGCGTGTGTTTTATGAAGCTGGCTGCACCTGGGCTTGGTGCAGACATGTTTAGAATTATAAAATCCTCTTGATAGACTGTCCTCTTAAAGAACAAAAGGTGACTGTCTTAGGGTTGTGCTGCTGTGAACTGACACCATGACCAAGGCAACTCTTATGAGGACAACATTTAATTGGGGCTGGCTTACAGATTCAGAGGTTCAGTCCATTATCATCAAGGCGGGAATATGGCAGCATCCAGGCAGGCATGGTGCAGGAGGAGCTGAGAGTTCTACATCTTCATCTGAAGGCTGCTAGCAGAATACTGGTTTCCAGGCAGCTAGGATGAGGGTATTAAAGCCCACTCTCACAGTGCCGCGCCTATTCCAACAAGGCCACACCTTCTAATAGTGCCACTTCCTGGGCCAAGCCTGTACAAACCATCACAGTGACCATCTCTCTTCTGAGTAATTTTGGTTTTAAGTCTATTGTGCTAGATATTTGAATAATTGTGGCTGCTTGCATGCAGATTTCACATGCATAGAACACACTTCTCTATCCTTTTACCCCAAGGTGGCATCTATCTTTGATCATGAGACGTGTTTCTCGGAGGCAGAAAACAAACAGATATTGCTTTGTGTCCTTCCTAGAGGACCGGAGTTTGCCTCCCAGCATGCATATCTGGCAACTTGCAAACACATAACTCAATTTCAAGGGAATCCTATGCTACGTATGGCCTTCGAGGCCTGCCTGAACACTGCCGCCATATTCTCACAGTGATGATAATGGACTGAACCTCTGAACATGTAAGCCAGTCCCAATTAAATGTTGTCCTTTGTAAGAGTTGCCTTGGTCATGGTGTCTCTTCACAGCAATAAAACCTAAATTAAGACATATAATATAAATATATATATATATAACTATATAATATATAACTATAATATTTCATGAGAAGTTTATATCCCAGTCCTGTCTACTTGGTGTTCTTTAGGCTTCTTGTATCTGCCCGGGCATCTCTTAAGATTTGGGAAGTTTTCTTCTATGGGTTTTACAGAAAACATTTTTCTTCACCTGGAATTCTTTTCCTTCATCTCAGCTCAGAAACCATAGATTTTTTTTTCATGGTATTTCAAAGATCTTTATATAGGTTTTTGTCTGCTTGTTTGTTTAGTTTAGATGATCATTTTTCCTTGATAGAGCTAGTTCTTCTTTTCTTGTCCTTCAAGTCCTGATACCCTTCCTTCACGTGCTGGCAAGGCTTTTCACCGAGCCTCTATTATTTGACCGGTTGAAAACTTTATCTCCAACCCTTCCCTTTGGGTTTTCTTCATTATTTGTCTTTATTGAAGTCTCTTTTAAATTCTAAATTGCTTGGTTCCTCCGGTTGTTGGTGATTTCTTGGCCTTTAATCAGTTTGTCCCTGTCCTCTCTAAGTTCATTCAGGTTCCCCCC
>NW_021612197.1:772-1147 GCF_004785775.1 Grammomys surdaster | reverse complement strand
ACTTCAGAACTTGCTTAATTCCAATCACTCTGGCCTATGAATAAGCAGGAGATGGCAGGGGCACTCTAGCCTTGAAGCATTTGTAACTCCACATGTGTAGAGGATGTGTGCCCCTGGAGTCCCTGTGCATGTCAAATGAGATGGTGGTGGATGTGACTTGGCTGCATGCCCCTGACATCTTTGGCGAAGGGAGTGTCTAAGAAACTAGACTGCAGTGGATGGGTGTGGTGGGGCATTTTAATCAGCCATCAAGTAATTACCTCAATTTTCCAGTTTACCAAGCTATCCAAGAGTGTTCCACCCATGTGCCTCACAGGAGCGTCTATCCACTTGCACACACTTTCTTATCTTAGCTTTTAATTTTTCACCTTTTCA
>NW_021612197.1:0-762 GCF_004785775.1 Grammomys surdaster | reverse complement strand
CTTAGCTGCCGTCACCACCGACAGCTCACGACAGTCGCCGCGGCCCGGCTCCACCTGCCCGTCGTACCAAACCCTCCCGGGCAAAACAGAACACGGGCTGCTGCCCGACGGCAGAGAGCTTCCACAGACGCCTCAGGCGAAGACAGCCAGCCTGAGGAGCTGCCCGCCTGGCTCGGTACCACTGCCCCACTTCCCGCCGCCGCCGCCGTGCTTACCAGCGAACACACGAGTGACTGCCAGCGCCCAACCGCCCTCACTCTCTTCAGGGAGCGAACTAACACGCTCAAAGCGACCGCCTCGCCGCCCCCGTCAGCGCGGCCCGCTACTGCGCTGGCGCACGCAGGCTCCGCCCCGGGCTCGTGGGGCGCGCCGCGGGGCTCGCCGGGAAGGAGAGTTTTCTGCTGGCTTTAGCTCGACCCCGCCCTTCGCGTCCGCCTGGTGTTTGTAATCCTGAAGCCAGAGTCTGTGTGCTAGTACAGCCAAGCGCGGGAAAGACGTTCTTGTCGCTGCCTTGGCCTCTTCCGGTCCGATCTTCCTTTTAAAAGACATAAGTCAACCCTGACAGCCCCTTCCTCACATCCCGGCGTGAAATCTTTATCCCCTTGCATTTCAAGCACGTACAATCCAGGGCCTCATGGTCACAGGACGTGCGGCCCCAAACAAAATCGCGCATTTAAAACATTCTCTCCCTCTTCCTCTTCCTCTTCCTCTTCCTCTTCCTCTTCCTCTTCCTCCTCCTCCTCCTCCTCCTCCTCCTCCTCC
>NW_021612196.1:0-1651 GCF_004785775.1 Grammomys surdaster | reverse complement strand
TATTAATCCTGCCAATCCATGAGCATGGGAGATCTTTCCATCTTCTGAGATCTTCTTCAATTTCTTTCTTCAGAGACTTGAAGTTCTTGTCATACAGGTCTTTCACTTGCTTGGTTAGATTCACACCAAGGTATTTTATATTATTTGCAACTATTGTGAAGGGTGTCATTTCCCTAATTTCTTTTTCAGTCTGTTTATCTTTCATGTAGAGGAAGGCTACTGATTTGTTTGAGTTGATTTTATAACCAGCCACTTTGCTGAAGTTGTTTATCAGGTTTAGGAGTTCTCTGGTGGAAGTTTGGGGGTCACTTAAGTATACTATCATATCATCTGCAAATAGCGATATTTTGACTTCTTCCTTTCCTATTTGTATCCCTTTGACTTCTTTTTGCTGTCTAATTGCTCTGGCTAAGACTTCCAGTACTATATTGAATAGGTAGGGGGAGAGTGGGCAACCTTGTCTAGTCCCTGATCTTAGTGGGATTGCTTCAAGTTTCTCTCCATTTAGCTTGATGTTGGCTACTGGTTTGCTGTAAATTGCTTTTACTATGTTTAGGTAGGGGCCTTGAATTCCTGATCTTTCCAAGACTTTTATCATGAAGGGATGTTGAATTTTGTCAAATGCTTTCTCAGCATCTAGTGAGATGATCATGTGGTTTTTTTCTTTAAGTTTGTTTATATAGTGGATTACATTGATGGATTTCCGAATATTGAACCATCCCTGCATTCCTGGGATAAAACCTACTTGATCATGATGGATGATTGTTTTGATGTGGTCTTGGATTCGGTTTGCTAGAATTTTATTGAGTATTTTTGCATCGATGTTCATAAGGGAGATTGGTCTGAAGTTCTCTTTCTTTGTCGGGTCCTTGTGGGGTTTGGGTATGAGTGTAATTGTAGCTTCATAGAACGAATTGGGTAGTGTTCCTTCTGTCTCTATTTTGTGGAATAGTTTGAAGAGAATTGGTATTAGGTCTTCCTTGAAGGTCTGATAGAATTCAGCACTAAAACCATCTGGTCCTGGGCTTTTTTTAGTGGGGAGGCTTTTGATGACTGCTGCTATTTCCTGAGGGGTTATGGGACTATTTAGATGGTTTATCTGCTCCTGGTTTAACTTCGGTACCTGGTATCTGTCTAGGAAATTGTCCATTTCATCCAGGTTTTCCAGTTTTGTTGAGTATAGGCCTTTGTAGTAGGATCTGATGATTTTTTGAATTTCTTCAGTTTCTGTTGTTATGTCTCCCTTTTCAGTTCTGATTTTATTAATTTGGATACTGTCTCTGTGCCCTCTGGTTAATCTGGCTAAGGGTTTATCTATCTTGTTGATTTTCTCAAAGAACCAACTCCTGGTTTTATTGATATTTTGTATTGTTCTTTCTGTTTCTATTTGGTTGATTTCAGCCCTGAGTTTGATTATTTCCTGCCTTCTACTCCTCCTGGGTGTATTTGCTTCTTTTTGTTCTAGAGCTTTTAGTTGTGCAGTCAACTTGTTAGTGTGTGCTCTTTCCAGTTTCTTTTTGTAGGCACTTAGAGCTATGAGCTTTCCTCTTAGCACTGCCTTCATGGAGTCCCACAAGTTTTGGTATGATGTGTCCTCATTTTCATTGAATTCTAAAAAGTCTTTTATTTCTTTCTTTATTTCTTCCTTGAC
>NW_021612195.1:0-2348 GCF_004785775.1 Grammomys surdaster | reverse complement strand
ATAGCAGAAATAAATAAAGCTGAAATATCAATAGTCATCAGTCATAGATAATAGTAAGTCAGAAATAAATGAACATGAATAATCAATAAAAACAATTCGTGGATAATACTAATACAGAAATAAATGAACATGAACAACCAATAGTCATATGTCATAGTTAATAGGAAATTAGAAATATAAAAGCTGAAAAATCAATACTCATCATTCATAGATAATTGTAAGTCAGAATTTAATGAACATGAATAATCAATATTCAGCATTCATGGATAACAGTAAATCAGAAATAAACGAACTTGGTTAATCAATAGTCATCACTCCAAGTTCTTATTAAATCACCAATATATAAAGGTGAAATCTCATTAGTCATCAATCATAGATAATAGCAAGTCAGAAATAAATGAACATGAATAATCAACATTCAGCAATCATGGATAATAGTAAATCAGAAAAAATGAACTTGATTAATCAATAGTAATGAGTTAGAGTTCATGGGAAAGCAGAAATAAATAAAAGTGAAATATCAATAGTCATCAGTCATAGACAATAGTAAGTCAGAAATAAATGAACATGAATAATCAACATTCAGCATTCGTGGATATTAGTAAATCAGAAACAAATGAACTAGATTAATCAATAGTAATCAGTTAGAGTTCATAGAAAAGCAGAAAAAAATAAAGCTGAAATATCAATACTCATCAGTTATAGACAATAGTAAGTCAGAAATAAATGAACATGAATAATCAATAATAACAATTCGTGGATAATGGTAATTCAGAAATAAATGAACATTAACAACCAATAGTCATATGTCATAGTTAATAGAAAATCAGAAATATATAAAGCTAAAATATCACTTGTCATCTGTCATAGGATATAGTAAATCAGAAATAAATGAACATGAATTATCAATATTCAGCATTCCTGGATAACAGTAAATCAGGAACAAACGAACTTGATTAATCAATAGTCATCACACATAGTTCATAGGAAATCAGAAATATATAAAGGTGAAATATAATTAGTCATCATTCATAGATAATAGTAATTCAGAAATAAATGAACATGAATAATCAACTTTCAGCCTTCGTGGATAATAGTCAATCAGTAATAAATCAACACGAATAATCAATAGTCATCAGTCAGAGTTCATAGTAAATCAGAAATATATAAAGGTAAAATATCATTAGTCATCATTCGTAGATAATAGTAAGTCAGAAATGAGTGAACATGAATAATCAACATTCAGCATTCATGGATAATAGTAAATCAGAAACAAATGAACTTGATTAATCAATAGTCATCAGTTAGAGTTCATGGGAAAGCAGATATATATAAAGGTGAAATATCATTTGTCATCAGTCATAGATAATAGTAAGTCACAAATAAATGAATATGAATAATCAACATTCAGCATTCATGGATAATAGTAAATCAAAAACAAACGAACGTGATTAATCAATGGTCATGAGTTAGAGTTCATGGGAAAGCAGAAAAAAATAACGCTGAAATATTAATAGTCATCAGTCATAGATAATAGTAAGTCAGAAATTAATAACCTGAATAATCAATGATAACAATTCATGGATAATAGTAATACAATAATAAATGAACATGAACAACCAATAGTCATATGTCATCTTTAATTGGAAATCAGAAATATATAAGGCTGAAATATCAATAGTCATCAGTCATAGGAAATAGTAAGTCAGAAATAAATGAACATGAATAAACAATATTCAGAATTCGTGGATAACAGTAAATCAGGAACAAACGAACTTGATTAATCAATAGTCATCAGTCAGAGTTCATAGTAAATCAGAAATATATAAAGGTGAAATATCATTAGTCATCAGTTATAGATAATAGTAAGTCAGAAATTAATGAACATGAATATTCAGTATTCAGCATTTGTGGATTATAGTAAATAAGAAACAAATGAAATTGATTAATCAATAGTAATTAGTCATAGTTAATTGTAAACAAGAAAAAATAAAGCTGAAATATCAAAGCTCATTAGTCATAGATAATAGTAAGTCAGAGATAAATGAACATGAATAATCAATAATAACAATTTTTGGATAAAAGTAATTCAGAAAAAAATGAACATGAAAAACCAATAGTCATATGTCATAGTTAATAGGAAATCAGAAATATATAAAGCTGAAATATCAATAGTCATCAGTCATAGAAAATAGTAAGTCAGAAATAAATGAACATGAATAATCTAAATTCAGCATTGGTGGATAAAAGTAAATCAGAAATAAATGAACTTGATTAATCAATAGTCATCAGTCTGAGTTCATAGTAAATCAGAAATATATAAAGGTGAAATATCATTAGTCATCAGT
>NW_021612194.1:0-1809 GCF_004785775.1 Grammomys surdaster | reverse complement strand
TTTTTGGACTTTTTAATTTGAACCTCATGTATTTTGCATTATGCTACTTTAAAATATGGTCACCATACATTCATGTGTTTGATCAAGCATATGGGGACCAGGAAGTGGAATGTGGCATTTTAAATAAAGGATTGATATTTTACACTCCTGCTTTTCTTTATTTTTAATTTTTTATTTGATATTTTATTAAGAATTCAGATGTAATCCCCTATACCCATTCCCCCCACTGCAGAAACCCCCTATAGCACCCTCACTCCTCCTGCTTCTATGAGGATATGCCCCCAGCTACCCTCCCCCTTCCACCTCCACACCCACGATTTACCCCACATCCAGCCTTCACTGGACCAAGGAATAACTCACCCACCTATGCCTGACAATGTCATCCTCTCCTACACATACAGCTGGGGCCATGGGTCCCTCGCTGTTTGCTCTCAGGTTTGTGGTTTAGACCATGATAGATCTGGTTGGTTGGTATTGTTGCTTTCCCCATGGAGCCATAAACCCTTTCAGCTTCTTTTCCTCCAATTGAGTTGACCTGTCCAGACTCAGTATGAGGTCTATTGCCTTTTGTGTCTTTGGTCTTATTTGGCTGTCTCCTCTTGGAGGTATGTTCTTTTCTGAAGAGGAAATGGAGCAGGGAGGGTGGATCTGAGGAAGAGGGAAAGTAGGCTAGACTTATGAGGATTACCTGGACCAAAAACAGTAGTCAGAATACATTGTGTGAGAGAAGAATTTAGTCCAATTTAAATACATTAATTCAATTTTCCTTATTGTAAATGCAAAGGAGGGAAGCAATAATGAACCTAGAGAAACAAATTTGGGAAGACCAGGAAGGAATGACTTTGAGAGATCCAGTTCTCATTCTGTCTGTTTAGAAAGTGAGCATCACACAGGAGTTTATACTAAGCTCATTCTTGGGCCCTGTCTACATCTGTTAAATCAAGTTTGCTCTCAGCAATGTGAAATCTGTATCATGCAGGAAACAAGCCCAGGTCATTTTCTTGTATGAGTTCTCATGATTTTCGATTGTGGAATTACAGAGTTTCCTGCTTGCTTAATTCAAAAAGATTAGCTTTGCTTCTCTTTAAGGAAAACTAATGTTTAAACAAGTATAAAAATAAATTAAATGACAAATGTAATATCATACAGTATGTCTACATTAATTTTATACTATGTTAAACATATACAAACTGATATATAAAAATGCTAAATGTCTAAACACATTCTTCAAAACAAGAATCAAAGTGTCACCATCTCAGTGTGGCTTTTGATCAAAAAAACAAAAAACAAACAAACAAACCAACATAAAAAAGACCATAAATGACTATTAAAAAGACTATTACATTTTGATTCAACTATAATTTATTATCATTCTTTAAATTCAAACAAAAAAATCAGTCTGTTTCATAACGTCATTTCCCCTTTTTCATGCAATATGTTTCATTGGCAGAAAGCTCTCAAACCATCAAAATAAAGCAGGTCTGTGTTTCTAGTGTATCCTATCTATAAGAGCACATTTGCTTTTAATCTCTGAAACTATTCTTGCTACAAAAAAGTCATAAACCAACTTAAAAATGTTTTAGCAACCATTTAAAGTTGATTTTGTCAGCTAGATTTTGTGTTCTTTCTGCTCTTCATTTTCTATTGCTACCGGCAGTGTAGACAAAGTAGCTGTAACTCTAATGTTCACCTGAGAAATGAGAGTGCATTACATATTAAAATCAGATGGGAGAAAGAATTGGGCAGATTGACAGTGCCTAAACTGTAATTACATGCTGTTTTGTAAGGGATACAGCACTGATTGTGAGA
>NW_021612193.1:0-1003 GCF_004785775.1 Grammomys surdaster | reverse complement strand
TGAAGGTAAATCCTGTGATGAAAGATATCTGATGGTATTAAAGAAATGGTGATGTTATGGGAAGATTCCATCTACCTAAACATATGGATGTGAAGTTGTATGAAGGAGAACTGTGTCATTATAGGCATTATTATTACCTGGTTATTGTTTCCATGTGGACATAAGGAGATACAAGTATGTGTCAAATTGACAAAGGATGGATAGTCATTACTTTTCTGTGTTTTCAATTTAAGATCTAAAAGGAAATATTTAGATTCAGGCATAGTGATTCATGCCTTAAATCCCAGGAGAAGAGAGTCAGCAGATTTCTGGTTCAAGTCATACTGGTCCAGAACAAGATTTAGGTAAAGAAATCCTTAGACAAAGTGTCACACACAAACTTTTTGTCCCATTATTCAGGAGACAGAGCCATGCATACCTCCGAGTTCAAGGTTAAATTACTGAGTAAGTTCCGGTAGCACCAAGCTTAGGCAGTGAACTTGCTGAAAATTAGAAAGATGGTTATAATGTAATAGAAGGGCCATGTTCCAGCCCCAGAAACCAGCAGATCTCAGCAGCTTTGTCCATGTGCCTCTGGCTTTAGAGGCAAGACTAGAAGGGACTACTGCCACAGTTGATACTGTTAGTTATAGTTAAAAAATTAGTGGTTGTGAAGAACAGACCAGCATCAGTGAGGTGAAGTCTTCTGGGGTTTGTTTTCTGAGAGGACAATGAAGCTGTGTTCCAGAGATAGCCATGGATGTACCTGGTGGTTAAGCTGGTCTTCATCATGTGTAAATATCACCAACATAGCACCGGTTTTAAGGCATGAATGTGTCGTGGAGAACAGCTAAGGCTTGGCCCCATGAAGGGCATGTATGTGAGGAAAGCAATGAAGAGTAGTTGCAGCAGGAGAACACAGCATATTGAAGATGTCAGTGCCATGGGCTGAGTAGAAAGACCATCAGCAGCAGCTGCAGCAGACTGGAGTCAACCAGAACCTAGAGTGCTATAGAGGGAAGAG
>NW_021612192.1:0-1074 GCF_004785775.1 Grammomys surdaster | reverse complement strand
CAGATACTGAATAGATCACGGCATGTTTTTAAAATGTAGAGTTTATCCTCTGTGAAAAGTAAGGTTACAATAAAAGCTAAGTTGAACACTTTTCAAAATGGAGCTCCAGAAGCTACCAGTGGAGCCTCTTCTCTTCCAGTGTTGCTGCTTAGGGAGCTTGGTCATCTCCACCCTGTACTGTGGATGTCTGAGACAAACAGATGGACAGGACAGATGACTAGAGACTTGGGACTGGTATCCGTAGGCTTTGGGGTCCTGTTTTTGTTTTTTGTTTTTGTTTTAAGATTTATTTATTTATTTTATGTCTATGAGTACACTGTAGCTGTTGTGGGTTGTGGAACAGTTGGAGGATAAACGGGAGGGGTATAAAGTCTGGATTGTAAAAAAAGATTAAACAATGAATTAAAAAATAAAAAAAGAAAATTATTTAAAAAGGAGAGAAAAACAGAAAAAAAGATTTATTTATTTATTCTATCTATATGAGTACACTGTAGCTGTCTTCAGTCACACCAGAAAATGGCATCAGTTCTCATTATAGATGGTTGTGAGCCATCATGTGGTTGCTGGGAATTAAACTCAGGACCTCTGGAAGAGCAGTCAGTGCTCTTAACCTCTGAGCCATCTCTCTAGCCCTTCAGCTCCTGTTTTATGGACACTTTATTAGGTATGTAGATTCTTTTCTTTTGTCTCTATTGGTCACATGGATCCTGTTCCCCAGCACTGCACAGCCCAACTGTTTGCCCATACAAATCTCCACTTTCCCCTGCTTTCTATAGAATATGGATTCATAGACTCCTGAACTTATGTTTCTTGAGTTGTTTTGTATAGGATGTCAAAGAAGTTCTTTTAATTTTACAGGTTCTGGTTGAATTGATTAGCATGAGAGAGAGAGAGAGAGAGAGAGAGAGAGAGAGAGAGAGAGAGACTCCCTACAAGAAAAACACTGAAAAGCAACAGTGAAAACTCAGAGGCTACTTTGAAACTCACTTCACTGTCAGACTGTTAAAAAGAAAAATGGGTTGGTAACAGTGTTGGCACAAAGAAATGTCCCATAAAGAGATCTCATTAAAAAAA
>NW_021612191.1:1471-2085 GCF_004785775.1 Grammomys surdaster | reverse complement strand
CAAATAGAAACAGAAAGAACAATACAAAATATCAATAAAACCAGGAGTTGGTTCTTTGAGAAAATCAACAAGATAGATAAACCCTTAGCCAGATTAACCAGAGGGCACAGAGACAGTATCCAAATTAATAAAATCAGAACTGAAAAGGGAGACATAACAACAGAAACGGAAGAAATTCAAAAAATCATCAGATCCTACTACAAAGGACTATACTCAACAAAACTGGAAAACCTGGATGAAATGGACAATTTCCTAGACAGATACCAGGTACCGAAGTTAAACCAGGAGCAGATAAACCATCTAAATAGTCCCATAACCCCTCAGGAAATAGCAGCAGTCATCAAAAGCCTCCCCACTAAAAAAAGCCCAGGACCAGATGGTTTTAGTGCTGAATTCTATCAGACATTCAAGGAAGACCTAATACCAATTCTCTTCAAACTATTCCACAAAATAGAGACAGAAGGAACACTACCCAATTCATTCTATGAAGCTACAATTACACTCATACCCAAACCCCACAAGGACCCGACAAAGAAAGAGAACTTCAGACCAATCTCCCTTATGAACATCAATGCAAGAATACTCAATAAAATTCTAGCAAACCGAATCCAAGA
>NW_021612191.1:0-1371 GCF_004785775.1 Grammomys surdaster | reverse complement strand
TTCAATATTCGGAAATCCATCAATGTAATCCACTATATAAACAAACTTAAAGAAAAAAACCACATGATCATCTCACTAGATGCTGAGAAAGCATTTGACAAAATTCAACATCCCTTCATGATAAAAGTCTTGGAAAGATCAGGAATTCAAGGCCCCTACCTAAACATAGTAAAAGCAATTTACAGCAAACCAGTAGCCAACATCAAGCTAAATGGAGAGAAACTTGAAGCAATCCCACTAAGATCAGGGACTAGACAAGGTTGCCCACTCTCCCCCTACCTATTCAATATAGTACTGGAAGTCTTAGCCAGAGCAATTAGACAGCAAAAAGAAGTCAAAGGGATACAAATAGGAAAGGAAGAAGTCAAAATATCGCTATTTGCAGATGATATGATAGTATACTTAAGTGACCCCCAAACTTCCACCAGAGAACTCCTAAACCTGATAAACAATTTCAGCAAAGTGGCTGGTTATAAAATCAACTCAAACAAATCAGTAGCCTTCCTCTACATGAAAGATAAACAGACTGAAAAAGAAATTAGGGAAATGACACCCTTCACAATAGTTGCAAATAATATAAAATACCTTGGTGTGAATCTAACCAAGCAAGTGAAAGACCTGTATGACAAGAACTTCAAGTCTCTGAAGAAAGAAATTGAAGAAGATCTCAGAAGATGGAAAGATCTCCCATGCTCATGGATTGGCAGGATTAATATAATAAAAATGGCCATCTTGCCAAAAGCAATCTACAGATTCAATGCAATCCCCATTAAAATCCCAACTCAGTTCTTCACAGAGTTAGAAAAGGAAATTCTCAAATTCATATGGAATAACAAAAAACCCAGGATAGCGAAAACTATTCTCAACAATAAAAGAACTTCTGGAGGAATCACCATCCCTGACCTCAAGCTGTACTACAGAGCAATAGTGATAAAAACTACCTGGTATTGGTACAGAGACAGGCAGGAAGATCAATGGAATAGAATTGAAGACCCAGAAATGAACACACACTCCTATGGTCACTTGATCTTTGACAAAGGAGCTAAAACTGTCCAGTGGAAAAACGACAGCATTTTCAACAAATGGTGCTGGTTCAACTGGAGGACAACATGTAGAAGAATGAAAATTGATCCATTCTTATCTCCTTGTACAAAGCTCAAGTCTAAGTGGATAAAGGACCTCCACATAAAACCAGATACACTGAAACTAATAGAAGAGAAGGTGGGGAAGACCCTCGAATACTTGGGCACAGGGGAAAAGTTCCTGAACAGAACACCAATGGCATATGCTCTAAGATCAAGAATTGACAAATGGGACTTCATAAAATTGCAAAGTTTCTGTAAGGCAAAGGACACTGTCAATAGGACAAAA
>NW_021612190.1:0-1192 GCF_004785775.1 Grammomys surdaster | reverse complement strand
CAAAAACAAAAATATTTGTTTTATTTTATGACATGTAAATCTAAGATAGTATCAGTTTTTGTTCATCTAAACGTAGGCCTTGAACTTTCATACCATGGTTAAGCACACACAACACACACATACACACACACACACACACACCACTCCAGACAGAGGTGGGGTAAGGAATAGATTACCATAGTGTCTGCTGAGACACGCAAACCAATGTTACTTCTCATCAAGGAAGAATATTTTATATCAATTTAATTATACTATGATATAATCTTTTCATATGTCTTAGTCATTTAGATTAATCTTGTTTTAAGATTTTTTTCATAGTCTTTGAACATATGAAAAACATAAGTATGTTTTTCCTTCGTAGATGCACAGTAATATATATTTGTATATAGTTATACTACTTAATTCAAATGTATTTAAAAAGTAAAAATCTGTAATTCTGAATAAGATTTTGTCTAAAACTTGTCAGTGAATTTATTTTCCTACACAAACTGTGCTGTATGACACTAAGGCTTCTGGACACACCTGTTTCTTTAGAAAGGTGCTCCATGACTATCTGTGGAGATCTTTGTTAAAAAGATATTATTATTGTTGTTATTTGTTATTACTTGTGTCTGATTTGTATGTGGGATTCTAAGAGCTTGCTTATGTGTGGAGGTCAGAGGACAACTTCCAGATGTCAGTTGTGCCTTTCTACCTTGTTGATTCAGAATCTCTCTCTTCTTTCTGCCATTGTGGCTATTGCTGTCTTGCTGATCATTGAGCTGGTCCTGAAAGGGTGATATTTAGAACTCATCTTCCCTAACCAGAGTGAGAATGCTATGATTACAGATCTGGCTTTTCTAAGTGAATATTTTGGGTTGAACTCAAGTTGCAAAGTTTGTCAAAAAGTGCTTTGATTTAATGAGCCATCTCACTGCACTCTGGATTCCTTCAAGTTCCTAAATATTTTAATTCTTTGGAATATGTTTAATACATTAGTTTATTTTCATTTTGTCATGAATACTTGATACGTAGTGACTTGATTGACAAATAAGTTATTAAGTTTTTCTCTCATATTATAACGTTTTAAAGATACCATACAGATTCTAGAAGCAACTACTTATAGAATTTGTCCAAATTTACAAATGTTACTACATACTTTTGAAGTTCACAGCAGGATTATAATTTAATCAAGGTTTTTAGTTTTCCTCAG
>NW_021612189.1:227-1442 GCF_004785775.1 Grammomys surdaster | reverse complement strand
AGGGAGGGAGAGAGGGAAGGAGGGAGGGAGGGAGAGAGGGAAGGAAGGAAGGAGAGAAGGAGGGAGGGACGGATGGACAGATGGAAAAGAGTACCCTACTAATGCAAATGGTCTCTGTTGAGTCACAGAACTGGGATAGCCTGGAAAATTATGAGCAGAAAGGAGAGATGGAGGACAAAAAAATTGAAGAGCCCAGTCATGTCTGCAGCATTATAAGGCGCCTACAATGAGGGGAGGTGCACAGTATGGAGGGGTAAAGAAACGGAGGGGAGAGCTGACTAGTCTATGGTCAAATGCCCTGATTTCCATCTCATGCCAAAGTCTCTCCTCTGCTTTGAGTTTCTCTTAGTGCATGGTTCAGGAACTCAGTGTGTTCCATTGTTTTCTATGTAAGGTGAATGAAGCATACACACAGAGCGTAAGTTGTCATCTCTAGAGCTTTTCCAACTTACACAGAATGAAGCCCAATGCTCTGAGGTAGTGCAGTCACTGTTCCCGTTGTAGAGATTACGGCAGACATGAGGAGGTCTGGGCAAGCACAAGATTTATGGTGAGAGAGTAGAAAGAGCCCAAGATCAAGCTCCAGGTGATTTGATTGTCTGCTTGCTTTTTCCCTTTTCAGAAACTATGCTTTTCTGCTATTTTGGAAAAATTGTAAAGTTGTGGTAAAGTGCGATAATTATGATGGAAAGACTTCTCTATTTGACTTTGGAAAAATAAGGTGATATCCGAAAATGGTAAAAAACATATTGATTGAAGGATATTGGGTTGTTTGTCATTTGTTCATTTGTTTGTTTGATTTGAGATAGGGTCTTCTTATACAGCCCAACCTGGCTTTGAATTCACATCCCATTGCCTCAGTCCCCTCTGTTCTAGGATTACAGGAACATACCACCTGTCTGGATTTTCAACAATCCACATAAGATAAAAATGGAGCATAATCTATATATCCATTAAACATCCAAGAAACATGACTTTAATCAAATGTTCAGAGTACAATGAATTAAGGAACATACTTCATTTCTTTTGATACCAAAAGTGTCGATCAACCTCTGGCATAGTTCCTTGTAAACTGACAAGATGCTTAGGTAGTTCTCAGAGGTCTCTACTCATAGACATCATCATCATTTCACACATAATGAACTTACGCATCATGGAATTTTAGTCTCTCTATTGGTGTGAGAACTACATGACAAGGCAAGGATAAAAAAAAAA
>NW_021612189.1:0-217 GCF_004785775.1 Grammomys surdaster | reverse complement strand
AAGCAGATCCTGGAGTGTCACTATTGTCTAGATGTGTGGGAGTCATATGTCAGAATGTATATGATCAACAAAAGCTACAAAGTCAGTGTAATGATGGCCATTTCACATGTGAAGAAACTGAAAGACAGTAAGATTAGATTGGAACCAAGGTCAGGCCACCAATAGCTAATATTTTATGTGTTTTTTACATATATTGCAATCATCTATAATTTGAGCT
>NW_021612188.1:0-1038 GCF_004785775.1 Grammomys surdaster | reverse complement strand
AAACACGACTAAGTGAACAAACATAAATCCACCATCATATCTCTAAGGGGCATGGTGAGCATAGTACTCGTCTGTGGGAAGTTTTAGAGCACACCCTCCCACAGCTAAATTCTATGTGCTGTGACTCACTCTCTCCTATGCATTGCCATTCCTTTACTTCATAAATCCTGCTGGTCTACATCACAGCTTAAAATTGAAGTGCTATCCAACACAGGAAATGCCGTTTACCTACACAAACTTGAATCCAGTTGGATCTTAGAACTAAACATTAAATGCTAGGACAGAAGTGGTAGAAGATACTAAGAGAAGCCAGGGCTCTTTGAGTTTGGCATCTTGCCAAGCAGGTTTCTGCACACAACCAGCTACTCCAAATGCTTAGCACAAGTGCAGCCTGAAAAGTGAAATTATTCAAAGCTGACCACCCAGTCCAGGGACTAACTAGAACTAAATAAGACCACACAGGAGGCCATATCTGTCTACTGCTTACCACCAGACCCACACCACACCAGCTCCTGAGGCTCAGTAGCCTGCTCCACCCCAAAGCATGTAGTGACCCTGTGCTCACCATGTACCAGCTTTGGATCTTAACTGATCTTCTTTCAGAGTACCAAGTATGCACTTTCCCTTCTTCCTCCTGAAATCAAGATAGAGAGCTTGCATCTGTCACTCTCAAAATTAACCTGGAGGCCTCATGAGCCCAGGATCCCCATAACTTCAGAGAATACTGGGAATTGTAGTTCTTTAGGAATAACAAAGGCTCATGGGAACATGTAGTAGCCTAATTGATTTTAGAGATTTAAAAAAATGCCTGTAACACATGACGGAGTATGTTCTATCTTGCAAATTCAGGGAATTTTCAAAACTGATGGCCATCTCTTCATCAGTAGTTAATATTTAATAAATGCTTGATTAAAATTAATTCCAAATTGGTAGAGTTGGTTTGTTACAGCAAAAATCAGGGTTAACACAGATGTCCATAGGAAAAAAAAACTGAACACCAAATCGCTCTTCAATCCTAATCCTGGGTAAGTAAACTTA
>NW_021612187.1:864-1073 GCF_004785775.1 Grammomys surdaster | reverse complement strand
ACTCAGGAAGGCAGCAAGATCTCTGTGACTGTGCAGTGGGATGAAGGCAACCTGAGTTAACATAAGACACCTTGTAAAAATATTTTTCTGAAAGCCTGGAGGTTAAGCAGTTCTAGAATTATGTGCCTTCCTAATGTAAAAACCATACCATACATGCAGGGCTTAATCAATAAAAATTTCTCTATAATAACAGGCTAACCTCTGGCTAA
>NW_021612187.1:0-764 GCF_004785775.1 Grammomys surdaster | reverse complement strand
GCAACCTGAGTTAACATAAGACACCTTGTAAAAATATTTTTCTGAAAGCCTGGAGGTTAAGCAGTTCTAGAATTATGTGCCTTCCTAATGTAAAAACCATACCATACATGTAGGGATTAATCAATAAAAATTTCTCTATAATAACAGGCTAACCTCTGGGTAACAGTGCCAATGGCTAGATTTAGCATTCATGTGGTGGGTAAACTGAGGCAGGCAGCTGTTGGGGGGGGGGGTCAGTGCTTAGAGCTACTGACTGGGGTGGATCCAAAAAATAGCTGGTGCTGCCAAAGGCAGCCAGCAATTAGAGAACGTACTCAGCTGACATTTTTCCTGAGGGGACAAGGCTTAATTTTATGGGGCTGGCACTCTCAGTGGCCAGGGAAAAAATTATGAACTCTTTTAACTCCTTGGGGCCGGCCAGCAAGAAAGAGAAGGAAAGAGAGAATTCACATATGCACCTGCACACACACACACACACACACACAAACACACACACACACACACACAGAATAGACGAAACAAAAGCCAGAGTCCAATAACCTCATACACAAAAATATACATGCACACACACACACATACACACATACAGATAGACGTATATATAGATATTCACACATAGAATGGTTAGAGCAAAGCTCCAGCAAGCAGACACCAAGTATTCCACACATACACACACAAAAACACACAACTGGTGATGGAAGAAACAATATTCCAGCCCCCATTCACAATAACTTTATACATACAAACTTAGTCGATGGATGGGA
>NW_021612186.1:0-1293 GCF_004785775.1 Grammomys surdaster | reverse complement strand
AGGTCCTTGGTCCAGTGAAGGCTGGATGCCCCAGAGTAGGGGAATTCGAAGTGGGGAGGTGGGAGTGGTCAGGTGGCTGGGGGCACGTCCTCATAGAAGCAGGAGGAGGGGGGATGGCATATGTGGCTCCGGTCTGGGGGGGGAATGGTAAAAAGGGATCACATCTGAAATGTAAATAAATTATCCAATAAATAAAATAAGTGCTTGGTTGGGTTCTATCAGTCCATCATCTGTTGTGTGGTTTGTTTTCCTTTGCTTTCTGTTTCTGTAACAAAACATATTGATTGATCAAAATCAATCATGACTGACCAAAGTCAATCTGTGGAGGAAAGAGTCTATTTGCTTTGAATCTCACAGTCTAACATTTAGCAAAGTGGAGGCAGGAAGTGGAGGCAGGAGCTGAAGCAGAGGCCATGAAGAGATGCTGATTACTGGCCTGCTCCTCGTGGCTGGTTCAGCCTGTATTCTTTATGCTCCAGAATGACCCGCACAGGTGTGGCCCTTCCTACAGTGGGAGACACTCTCTCCTATCAATCAGTAATCAAGAAAATGCCCAAAGGATTTCTTACAGAATTACAGACATTTTTCAAAAGAGAGTTCCTCTTTCCAGTTGTTTCTAGTTTGTATCGAGGTAAAAAAACACACATCAGCATCACTGACACTTTGTCCAGATCAAACACAGCAGAAAAACACATAAAATTATAACAGGCAAGCACATATAAAACTAAAACAGAGAAGCAAACATATAAATATACAAACAAAGACCTTCCCAAAAGATTCTCTCAAGTCAGTGTTGCATATGGAATCCCTCCTGTGGCTAGAACAGCCTCTCTCTGGATGAAGACTGTCTTTTCTTGGGGATTTTCAGTTCCCCTCTCACACGTGTGGGGTACAATATGGTCAGGGTGAGGACAGAGAGATCATAATAGGGGACAATATATGGATCTTTGCAAACTCACCGTGACATGTGACAACCTTCTGTGATGTTAAATAGCTACTAACATTCACACAGTAACAGAACCCCAGAGAACCAGACCTTGTTGCAAGGGATAGCCTCTGGAGGGTCCCAGACACCAGAGAAATGTAAGGCTTCCACACACCAGAAATATGAGGCTCTTAGTATCTGACTGGATTCACTTTAAGCATAATTGACAGAGAAGGGAGAGATAGACCCTGTGGAGATCACCTCCAGCAGATAGGCATTGCCCCTGGTCGAGGGATGCGACCACCAACCCATCTCAAAGTTTTTTAACCCAGAAATGTCCTTGTCCAAAGAAAGAACAGGGACAAAAA
>NW_021612185.1:0-1192 GCF_004785775.1 Grammomys surdaster | reverse complement strand
CACACCTACTTCAGAGTAGACATTATTCTGCACTTTTGAAACTTCCAGTTAATACTAACACTTGTTACATCAAATCTTTTTAAACTAGTCAAAGTTTACATAGCTATAAGTAGTCTTCAGACACTGGGACTCTTGATTACAATAAGGACATAGAATTTTAACCTAGCATTGCCTAGGAAAGTCTGTCGGAGACTGGCTTTCGGAATTCACAGATGTACCTAGGTATTCTCACATCTAAGTACTGTAACAGTCTGCAAGTTTACTCGATTTTTCTTGCCCTATCTGTTACCACCAAAAGAGGAGACACTATAATACCATACAATAGTAATAAATACTTACCTATAGAATAAAATCAGGAGAGCATGGAATGATATCTTCAAGCCCTGAAAGAATACAACTGCAAATTCTAGTGTTACTACAATAAAAGTAGTTACTAGAATTGACAGTGTTTAAGGTACATTTGAGTGCAGCAAATCCTTAAGTCATGGTTTTCTGTCAAGAACCAACTTAAATGTTAAACAGATGAAAGTATGCACAAAAGAATCATATGAATTTTCCATGAGGACACAGGTAATATGACACTTCTTGTGAGTAATAAGTGAATGCCACAGAACTCACGTATAACAAAAGAAAGCTCTATCCCACACAAGGAATGAAGAACAATGTAATATACTATGCACAACACTAGCAAAATCTTCTAGATTAAAAATCCTAGGGAATAAAATGACTGAAAGACCACTATTTCATCCAGAAATCTTCCAAATCTTCACTCTAAAGTTCCCAGTACAAGTCAGATTAGGTGAAATAGATATCTACATAATAAACAGTATTACTTGTGAATCTTGGTTTTAGATCAGGGAAAAATGTGTACAAAAAGATTCAATTACCTCTGAATTCTGATGTTCAGGACAGACTCTCAAAATAGAGTAAAACCAGATATGTAAAAGAGAGATCTCAGTAAGAGTTTTATCTGGGATCAAACAAGAACATCTTCCTTATGTTACACAATTCACTTACTGGTTGATCCCTTTACAAGAGTATTGATACAAGCCTTTGCTCTCATACAACAAGCTTTAAATTTTTATAGAGTGCTTGTTGCTCCAAAAAAGAAGAAGAAGAAGAAGAAGAAGAAGAAGAAGAAGAAGAAGAAGAAGAAGAAGACATCTAAAACAGTATCTTTTCAATATCTGAG
>NW_021612184.1:1500-2120 GCF_004785775.1 Grammomys surdaster | reverse complement strand
ATACGACGATGATGTGAATATATTACTGTAAATACGACGAAGATGTAAATATATTACAGTAAATACGGTGATGGTGTGAATATATTACTGTAAATACGGTGATGATGTGAATATATTACTGTAAATACGACGATGATGTGAATGTATTACTGTAAATACGACGATGATGTGAATATATTACTGTAAATACGACGATGATGTGAATATATTACTGTAAATACGGCGATGATGTGAATATATTACTGTAAATACGGCGATGATGTGAATATATTGCTGTAAATACGGTGATGATGTAAATATATTACTGTAAATAAGACGATGGTGTGAATATATTACTGTAAATACGGTGATGATGTAAATATATTACTGTAAATACGACGATGATGTTTATATATTACTGTGAATACGACGATGATGTGAATATATTACTGTAAATACGACGATGATGTGAATATATTACTGTAAATACGACGATGATGTAAATATATTACTGTAAATACGACGATGTTGTGAATATATTACAGTAAATACGGCGATGATGTGAATATATTACTGTAAATACGATGATGATGTTAATATATTACTGTAAATACGGCGATGATGTGAATATATTACTGTAA
>NW_021612184.1:0-1400 GCF_004785775.1 Grammomys surdaster | reverse complement strand
ATGATGTGAATATATTACTGTAAATACGGCGATGATGTGAATATATTGCTGTAAATACGGCGATGATGTGAATATATTACTGTAAATACGGCGATGATGTGAATATATTACTGTGAATACGACGATGATGTGAATATATTACTGTAAATACGGCGATGATGTGAATATATTACTGTAAATACGGTGATGATGTGAATATATTACTGTGAATACGACGATGTTGTGAATATATTACTGTAAATATGGCGATGATGTGAATATATTACTGTAAATACGGTGATGATATAAATATATTACTGTAAATACGACGACGATGTGAATATATTACTGTAAATACGGTGATGATGTAAATATATTACTGTAAATACGATGATGTAAATATATTACTGTAAATACGGCGATGATGTGAATATATTACTGTAAATACGGCGATGATGTGAATATATTACTGTAAATACGGTGATGATATAAATATATTATTGTAAATACGACGATGATATGAATATATTACTGTATATACGACGATGATGTGAATATATTACTGTAAATACGGCGATGATGTGAATATATTACTGTAAATACGGTGATGATATAAATATATTACTGTAAATACGACGAAGATGTAAATATATTACAGTAAATACGGTGATGGTGTGAATATATTACTGTAAATACGGTGATGATGTAAATATATTACTGTAAATACGACGATGATGTGAATATATTACTGTAAATACGACGACGATGTGAATATATTACTGTAAATACGGTGATGATGTAAATATATTACTGTAAATACGACGATGATGTGAATATATTACTGTAAATACGGCAATGATGTGAATATATTACTGTAAATACGGTGATGATGTAAATATATTACTGTAAATACGATCATGATGTAAATATATTACTGTGAATACGGCGATGATGTGAATATATTACTGTAAATACGACGATGGCATGAATATATTACTGTAAATACGGCGATGATGTGAATATATTACTGTAAATATGGCGATGATGTGAATATATTACTGTAAATACGGTGATGATGTGAATATATTACTGTAAATATGGCGATGATGTGAATATATTACTGTAAATACGGTGATGATATAAATACATTCCTGTAAATACGACGATGATGTGAATATATTACTGTAAATACGGTGATGATGTAAATATATTACTGTAAATACGATGATGATGTAAATATATTATTGTGAATACGACGATGATATGAATATATTACTGTATATACGACGATGATGTGAATATATTACTGTAAATACGACGATCATGTGAATATATTACTGTAAATACGACGAAGATGTAAATATATTACAGTAAATACGACGATGATGTGAATATATTACTGTAAATACGACGAAGATGTA
>NW_021612183.1:0-6301 GCF_004785775.1 Grammomys surdaster | reverse complement strand
TGTTTCCCTTATGTTTCTGGCTTTTCTCCCAGGGTTGTTTCATACCAGTCATCTGGTGAAAAGAGCTCCAGATTCCCTGAGCCCATTGTGAGCCACAAAACAAAACTGTTGTTTCCTAAAATCCTTCTTGAATGTTAATAGACTGGACACTCTCCCATTCCTGGGTCAGATTGATACTTCCTCCACTGCAACTATGAAAGCTATTCACCTGGATTTCCAGAAGAAAGCAAGTGCTGTGAGGAAAGCTCAGGCAAGGTCTGAAGTCAGGTCTTGGTAAGTGCAGGATCAGTGCTCACAGAGGGGTGTTAAACAAGTATCTTAATAGCCTGAGCTGGAATGGTGAGTTCTCCCCCAGGGCTGGGTGAGGTGAGATTCCTCTTGGAGGAGAGGCACAAATGCTAATGAGGTGCAAACCACTCAGGAGATCTGGAAAGTACTGACCCTGGACAGGAAGCACACTTTAACCTTGAGGAAAACTCACTGGCCAATCAGGCCTCCAGGTGGACCTGCCATTCAGACAAAGAGATGGGATCTTCCTGTTCCTCTCTGCAAGTTTGCTGCAACTGTGCAGGCTTGGGTGGTTCTCTGCTTCCTGCTCTGAGCTGTGCTGTTGGATGCTGTAAGAGGACCCCAGGGAAGCTCTGAAATCAAGACATGGTGAGCACAGGAAAAAAATATCCACAATGGGGAGGAGCAGGTGGTTGAGCAGTGGGAGCTGGTTTGGTGGGTCCTCTCTGAGCCTGGAGGGAAACCATCAGCCAGATGTGACCACCTGTGTGGTCCCTTGTGGTGCTTCTCACTTACCAAATCAGGCAGTGACCAATGAATAACTTCACTATCATGGCTGATTCCGAATTGGCCCAAAACATTTGGATCATTTGTTTGCTTGGAGAAACATAGGTGGTTTCTTTGAGTCTGCAGCACATGTGTCCAAACATTTTTTCTTTTACAGTATACATTAAGAAGACAGGTATATATCTAATAGTTCTGCTTTTGCATGTTACTTGTTTATGTTTTGTTTTGGCCAATTTTTTTGTGGCAGTTTTTTAGAGTTCTTTATATGTTTACGGTTTTGATTGTTATGCAGCAAAGGGACTCTTTTTTGTCTAATCTCTTTGGTATTTTCAATGCTTCTTTACTGTTATAGGCATCTTTTTCTTTAGTTTAGAAAATTTTTCATTTATGAGTTTGTTGATAATAATTTATAGACTTTTAAGCTGATATTCTCTTCTTGCCTTCCAATCATCTTTAGTTTTTTCTTTCTCATATGTTGCAGTGTCCCTAGTTGCTTATTTCCATGATACTGTTACACTCAACATTTTTGTTTTTGACTAATATGTCCATTTTTCTATTTATCTTCCCTTGCTGTTCTGTGAGTGAACCTTCCCTCTGTAGTTGTCAGTGTACAGACAATTTCAGTTGCCTGCCTTCAGGGACTTAGCAAATGCTTAAGTCATTCCCTGCCTCCCCCACCTGCTGCTGTTGTCAGGTGTGCTTTATATACACGGACCACCAAATACAGCAGGTCTGCATGTTTGTTTCCTGTCTCTGTTCTCTGCACATGCCCCTTCTCTAGTCTCTGTTTATACCCTCATGGCTCTCTCTCTGCTCCCTGTCTGTCTGTCTGTCTGTCTGTCTGTAGGTCCTCTTGTGTACTTCTATCCCTTCCACAGGTTCTCACTCCTCTCACTTAACCCAAACAACCTCTTTTGCAAAATATCTGTTACATATGTTGATTTCTAATGACCTGCTCTGATAGGATAGCTTGTATTTCTTGATGACATATTTTCCTTGCTGTTATTTATTATATTCCTATGCTGGTATCTAGGTATCTGGGTTTGAGGTGATGATTGGTCTAGGTACTGGTTTCTGGGTTTGTCTGGTTTGTTTGGAAGTTTTATTCCTGGGTTACTGTTCGATTTTTGGATGTTCAGAGATCGTTTTGCCTCTTTTCCTGATCTGTTTGGTGGGTATGTTCAAGAGGGAATGCTTGCTCATGTTGGGAGCATGGGGAAGAGACAGGCAGGAAGAGATGATCTTAGCATTTCACAAAGAGACATAGTGAGGAGCAAGGTTAAATTGCCTCTAGTGTTTAGTACAGTGGCAGAGGCAACTGTGAAAATTGCATCTGGGATCACAAATAGTGTGGTAGATCTATGGAAAGCCAAACTTGCATATTTTCAGGCATGGCATGTGGTTGAACAGCTGAATACTAAGGGGCTTAGACACAAAGATGTGTTTGTAAAGCCCAAACAGTTCTGTTTTTGAGAGAGCTCAATATTCAGTTGAGAAACATGCTATGACAAACCCCCCTTATCAACAGCCAGTGAAGGTACATTGGCAAGATTAAAGTACATATAAATAACTAACACACCTTACAGAGAAAAATAAAATTACCCTACCCATCATGGTTGTCAGATGATTTTGCCCCTTGTTTGCTTCCTGCAAATTATGCCTGGTATACAGTTTCTAAAATATTAAGTTGCTGTCATGTATGTTAATGCCACAATGTTGCTGTAACTAAAATTAAAATACACAGCTCCCCTAGACTTGGTCTCTCTGTTTGGACCTGATGCTAGGTATACTGGTGAGAGTCTTTATTATGACTTTGTGTGTTTGCATTTTAATAGGCTCTTGTTGGTCTTTGGGGTCTCTGTAACTTGGACATATCTTTTTTTATTCGTATGATCTTTTGTTTTTAATTTGTGATTAGGTCCTCAGAGTACTCTGAAGAGTCACAAGTGTGTGTGTGCGTGTGTGTGTGTGTGTATGTGCTTGTGCACATGTACTCATGTGTGTGCACATGGGTATGTGTGATTTTATTAGATATTTCACTTACATTTCAGATGTAATCCCCTTTCCCCATTCCCCCACCCACCCAGGAACCCCCTCTCACACCCCCACTCCTCCTGCTGTTATGAGGGTATGCCCCAGCCACTCTCCCACTCCCACCTCCCCACCCACGATTTTCCCCACACTGGGGTGTCCAACCTTCACTGGACCAAGGACTTCCTCACCCAACTATGACTGACAATGTCATCCTCCCCTATGTATAAAACTGGGGCCATTGGTTCCTCCCTTTGTGCTCCCAGGCTGGTGGTTTAGACCCTGGGGCCTCTGGTTGGTTGGTATTGTTGGTCTCCCCATAGGGCCACAAATCCTTTCAGCTCCTGCAGTCTTCTCTCTCACTCCTCCATTGGGAACCCCTTGATCAGTTCAATGCTTAGCTGTGAGCATCCACATATCTATATTTCAGACTCGGGCAGACCTCTATGGAGACAGCTATATCAGATTCCTGTCAGCACGCACTTCCTGGCATCCACATCAGCTTCTACCTTTCCTATCTGCCCAAGGGAGACCCATGTAGAACAGTCTCTATGGCCCCTCCTTCAGTTTCTGTCCCACTCTTTGTCTCCACATGCCCCCATGAGGATTTTGTTACTCCTTCTAAGAAGGGCCAAAGTACCCACACTTTGGTTTTCTTTTTTATGAGCTTCATGAAGTTGGGCAGGTTTTCACTGGCCATTCCCTCAATCTCTCCTATAGCCATACCCCTGCATTTCTTTTAGATGGGACTAATTTTGTTCTGTGTGTCAACTATGTTGTCATTGAATTTGCTCTTTCAGCTTTAATCACATGATCCCATACATTCACCATTAGTCTCTGTCCCGAAATCACATAAGACACTGTATAAATATTTGCTCTTCAATGCTAATATATTTTGCAAGACTCTTGGTTTTATGTTTTAAACTTTATTGCTTTTATTTTTCCAAGACAAAATTTCTCTATGAAGCCCTTCATGTCTTGATAGTACATATAGAAACTACACAAGCCACCTGACATATTATTGTAAAATAAGTGCAGGCTTCTGTGCTGCTCTTTATCCACATCTTAAATTTTGAAATTTGTCCCAATATAAAGATAATATTCTATTTCTAAATATGGCCTATGCTCATCACATCAATTTTGACTGAGGCTTAAGAATCACTGGATTCCAGGTGTATGATGTTCTGCTTTTCTTGTGTGTTTCTTCTGAAAATTTTGGACAAATAGAAGTATTTTACCTCTGTGGCTGAATATGATTATCATATGTGCCTCATTTTGAGTTTTACTGGAATGTGGCCTAAGAACTCTTGATCTTCATGTTATGGGTAGTTGTTGGTCCCCATGTAGATGTTTGAAATTGACATCCATTTTGTGTAAGACCAGCCAGAACTTTCCACTTCTGAGTTATCTCATTCTCCTGCCCTATGTTGCTTATTTATGATCAATATTTAGATTACTAATATTTTTATCAGTCCATTTGTATCTGTTTAAACATGCGTTCTGTTTTAGTAAAATTTTATTAATGTAGCATTTTAAACTGGTACACTTTACGTTTCTATAAGATGAATGCAGAACTGCTTTGAATGTTTAATTCTTTGTAGGAACTTCAGTAAAGAACTATGAGTTCTCTCTATCATTTCTGTTTCCTTGGTTGATTTTTACATGGGCATGAGTGACTTAATATGTAACTTTTGCGGTCCTGGAACTTGTTGCATTGACCATGATGGCATCAAGCTCAAGGACATACAGCTGCCTATGCCTCTGAGATTAAAGACATGAGCAAAACCACCGAGGTTGTCCAGCATTTCTGTAGTTACTAATTGTTTATACAATTTGTTTAATGTGTGCTCAGTGCTGTTGGTCTGTTTCCCTCTCCATCTCCCTCTCAATTGGCGTTTCTCTTGCAAAGCTATATCCTATTCAGTGGGTTCAGAAGTGTCACATGCAATACTCATAATACAATTTCCTTTTAAAATGACATGGCGATTAGATTATAACTTCTGTGTCCAAGAAAAAAATGATGGTATCACTAGAAATATATGATTATATTGTCTAGGAAGCATACCCTTATTTACATGATGTCAGTATCATGCTTTGTGTTGTACACATATTTTAGGATGCAATGAATTTTGATGACTTGCACGTCAACTTCACTAAAGACGAGTGGGAAATGCTGGATCCTTCCCAGAAGAATCTCTACAAAGATGTGATGCTGGAGACCTACTGGAACCTCACTGATATAGGTAAGACTGTGAATTTTCTTTTGTTTTTCAAAATACGGGGACAAATATTTCTTGATTATTGATGACACTCTGTTATTTGAATTGGGAACATGGAAGATTAAGTAAAATAAATCAGAGTCAGTGCTGTGAAAAACCACAGTAAGTTGACTTTTGCCTAATTTCCAATACTATATCACTCATTTTCTCATACTGTGTTTTAGGGTACAATTGGGAAGACCACCATATGGAAACAGAATTTCAAAATAGTAGACGATACAAAAGGTAATGTTAATGTGCAAACTGAAACATATATGCCTCTGAGGCAATTTTAATATGTGCTGGAAACTGGAAAGTAAAGGAAGCATGTAAAATATCAGTCCTTTAAGTATAGCTATGATTAAAATATTCTCACAAAGCCATGGGCCTTAATGTCAGTTATCTGACTTGTGTTTGCAAGGCATTCCTCTAAGGAAGGAGACATAGAAACAATTCCTTAAGAGATGCCTTTATTTGATTTGTAACTCCATTAGAGCTATGCTGTGGAACTACCAATCTGATCAGTCTTATAATATTTAGATGTTGCACATTGAATAGTGATAAACATATATCCAAAGCCATGCAATAAGTAAACAGTCCGTGTTAAATTCAGTGATACTCATATTTTTGTAGTGACATTGTTAAGTTTACTGAGAGGTCAGTTTATGAGAGTCAAGAATGTTGCCTTGAAGAAACCTCAATCCACATACAGTATGTTGAGATGAAACAAAAACTCAAATGGTGTTGATTCAATTTGGAAAGCTTTCATTTCTTCTTTTTATGTGTATATCAAGTGTCAGAATAAAAACAAAACCTATGTAAGCATAGGAATATTTAAAGGAGCAACATCCCTATTTTTAGAACAGTGAGAAGTTATGTAATATAATGCCTTTGATAGATTTTATGAATATGGTAGAAGTTTGCCATTTATTGGTTTTCTGACTTTACTGGGAACATCCCCAAAGTCACACTGCAGAATATCCCCATGGGTATTAGAAAAGTGTAAATTTTTCTGTTTTTCCTGATTCACAGCACTAATGTGGTGTGATTCACACTACAGAAAATTTATGAATATAATCAGCGTTACAATGGTCTCCTTTTTTGCATTTTCCTTCAGACACATGAAATATATCGTATAGAAACCTCATAGAGAAAAAGGATGTTATACCTGTGAGCCATGTAGCAAATGTTCTTGTCATCACAGGTGTTTTCAAAGA
>NW_021612182.1:230-3012 GCF_004785775.1 Grammomys surdaster | reverse complement strand
CCCCAGAAAAGGTGGGTAGTAGATGGCTGAGTTGGGAGTGGGTGGGTGGGAAAGCACCCTTACAGTCAAAGGGGTTGGGGGATGGGATGGAGAGTTTGCAGTGGAGAGACTGGGAAGAGGAACAACATTTGAAACATAAATAAATAAAATAATAAACTTTAAAACTGTATGTGGGTCCCCAGAAAACTGGAGCCAGACTGTGGAATCCATTACCCAACAGGGCTGACTTGGCTGGTCTCAGTAGGAGAGAGTATTCAAGTAATTGTGCCCAGACCTGAAGTGCTAGGATAGAATACTTAGGACCCCACCCTCTCAGAGGAGAAGGGGAACTAGAAAAGGGACTCTGTGTGTGGAGGACTGGTACGGAAGGCAGCATTTGGGATATAAATAAACCAGTTGATCAATCAATAATATGATCCATTATCTGCTTCTGCTACACTTTTATTTGGTTGGCAGCTTCTTTCTGTCAGACAGCTTCATCAGACTGATCCATCCATTATCAATATTCATCCTCACCTTGTTCTCTCAACATCACTCATTCCCCACAAATCTCCTCTCTCTATTCATACTTCTACTTTGTCTTTGCCAAAATGATTTTAAAAAATCCACTGTCAACTGACTCCCCTAATTTCATTAACTTTCTAGATGTCCTCAGATATCAAACACTCTAAACAAACTCTACACTTCACAATTACAAGACCCAAGCCATCTCCTCTTTGACACAAACACCCATCTTTGTAGTGGGTTGGCCTAATGCTGCTTGTATTCCAGTGTTAAGTGTTGGCCTCCAAGATTTGAAGTGTGCATGTAGCCTTTGGGACCTGGCCTACAAGTTAATTCTGATTGGTGAATAAAGATGCCAGCAGTCAATAGTAGGGGAGAAGAAATATAGGCAAGATTTAGGTTTCCCAGGCTAGAGATTATGAGGAAGGAGTGAAGGGAGAGTGACCCTGGGATGAAGAAGCTAGAAGAGTCACATGGCCATTGGGCCAAGAGAACATGCTCCAGAGGGTTGCCTTGTTGGAGGTAAGAAGAGCCAAAATAAAACAGTAAGTAATAATGGGGTTAGCGATAGTGGGTAGATTCTAACACCATGGAGAGTAGGCAGTTGCCCACCTACTGTTATGCTTAAGGCATATTAAAAATATAAAGGCTGTGTGTGTTCTTTCCTCTGGGAACAAAGATGGGAAGGTAACCTATACTGGGAGTTTTTAATTGGTATTTAAAAAACACCCTCATGACCAAACCATCACTAAGTCAATGTCATTCAACAAACTCTCTCGTCAGTTTTACTTATATCTCCTTAAATGTCTCCCACTTCTTTCTTTGCTCCTCTCTTCAAATCCTTTGGTTAATCACAGTATCTCTCTCTGCTAATACACTAGTTACCAATGACCTACCTCCATTAGTGATTGCTTGTACCTTGATCATCCATGGCCCTTCTCTCCACATTTTTACACCAACCCTCAAAACCTGTTACAGGAAATCCATTTCACTGTTGATCAAGAACCTCCACAATCATCCATGTTCCCAAAATACTTTAATTTGAGAACCTATCTGTGGTGAAATGGATTGTGCCACCCAATAGAGGAAATAGTAATGTTATAGGAAGTTCAGAACCCTAATAAATCTCATAATTAAAAATGCCAGGAGTTTGAACCAGCTGCCAACCAGGTTCCTGTCTTGGAGCATGTGCCCATGACACCCCCTTAAAAAGACCATGACAATCAGTCATGTAATGACAATTTGGAAATCCTTCCCCATGCAAACAGAGCATCCTTAACATCTCAGACTGAGCCAATGAGAAGATCTACCTTTAGACCCCACACTACCACAAAAAATGTTTATAAAGTCCCTGTCTACAAGGAATAAAGTACACTAGTTATTTCAACAAAAGTCTTCTAAAGGTGCCAGTTTTATTGAGCTGTAACTCTCCATGAAAGAGTTTCCTCTCCTGAAATACTTGTCACTGGATCTCAGCTCTGCCCAACAAGTCAGGTGATTGACTGCAGCCACTCCCCACTCAGTGGCTCCAGCTCAGGCTGCCAGCTGCCTGAAATGGCTTGCCACCAACCCCAGGACAGCAACAGCCATGGAAGAGGTCCAGCAGCCTTCCCTGCTCCCACCATGCCAGAGCCCTGAGACCTTTTGTTCCAGATGGCTGGGCTAAGGATTCCCCCACTGGCTAAGCCTTGGTCCACAGAATGGCAACCACTTGAAGTGACCTGTAACTGCCGTTTTTTTTGTAACGGCCATCAGGTTCTGGTACTTTGTAAAGGCTGTCCGGTTCTGCTGCTCCGGTCTGCAGGCCAGGATCTAGCAAGAGAGAGAGTGGGGACGGAGGAAGGGGGAAAAAGGGGCGAGAGACGCAAAAGATAGATACAAGACAGAGTCCAGTGGCATCTCTTCAAGTCTCTTCTTTATTCTCCTCTCTTCTTCTATATTCTCACTCCTTCAGTCTCCTGACACCTCTCCCTTTCTCACTCCTTCTACCTTCTACCTCCTACCTCCATCTACCTCCCACTTTCTACCTCTTCCTACTACCTCTTCCCTTATTACGTCTTACTTCCTACTACTTCCTCTATAGAAAGGAAATCCTGGGTATTTACACCCTTTACCACGTGACTTGCCCTCGTGGACAATCTCAACTGAAGCCACTATGTCACATGCCTTGTAGCCATGGATACCAGGAGCACCTTGCAGCTGGGGGCACTAAACAGTGTAACAAGATGTTTATCAGAGTGCGCTCAGCTATTGCAGGCTGTTGAAACAAGTCTCTTGT
>NW_021612182.1:0-220 GCF_004785775.1 Grammomys surdaster | reverse complement strand
AGATGGCTGTAAAGATGATAGCCACTTTCGGCTAAGAGTCGGCTCCCAACAGGTCCCCCTTTTTAAATTTGTTTTCAAAAGGGAAGGCTGGGAAAACTTACGGAAACCGTGCCTGCCTTAGGTTGGAACAAAGGACCCCAGCCTCCCTTTCCCGTCTCTGGATACTCAACAGTCATTGGTTGAGCTCCTGTCTTAGGATGGTGAGGCCTCCCAGTTAGGG
>NW_021612181.1:0-1258 GCF_004785775.1 Grammomys surdaster | reverse complement strand
AGTGACAATAGGCACACGCTCTCTGCTTGCACTGTTAGTAAAGGTGAGATGGCTTTGAGCACAGGGCTGCTGATTGTTCTTCATACATGTTTGTGGGAGTTAGTTCTCCCCTTCCATGTGGTTCCTGAGGATTGAACTCCTGTCATCAGGTTTAGTGGCAAGTGCCCTTCTCTGGTGAGCCATCCTGACAGCCATGTTCTTTCTGGTCTGAATAGTGAGTGTGTGCCTGTCTCTGAGCACAATGTATGTGTCCTGTTTTACTATCTACTCCTGCCCCACATAATCTAGATGTTTTTCTTTTTGTGTTTCTTTTTATTATTATGTACATAGGTATTCTGCCTGCATGTATGTCCGTGTGAGGGTGTCATGTCCCTAGGAACTGGAGTTATAGACAGTTGTGAGTTACCAAGTGTGTTCTAGGAATTGAAGCCAGGTCCTTCGGTTAAGAATAGCTTGTGGTCTTAAATGCTGAGACATCTCTCCATCCCTGTGTGTCTCTCTCTGTCTCTCTCTCTGTCTCTCTCTCTGTCTCTCTCTCTCTCTCTCTGTCTCTCTCTCTGTGTCTCTCTCTGTCTCTCTCTCTCTCTGTCTCTCTGTCTCTCTGTCTCTCTCTCTCTCTGCCCAATTACCCACTGAGTCATCCCCGACCCCCAGGGATCATCCCAGATGCTCTGCTAGGCAGGTTGCTCAGAGCTTTGGATCTCTTGTTACTGGACTTGAAGACCCTGTTGTGTATCTTAGAGCAGATAACACTGTACCTTCCATGCTTAACCTTTTCGGATTGACCATATGCTGGTACTCTGATTTCAGGCAACTGATACTGAGGGTCATCTCTACATCTATAAGATTCCTGACTTACACCTCATTTCCAAAGTCCATGTATTCCCATTCGGTATTGAAGAACTCTACTGATCTCCTCAGAAGAAATGGGTCTTTCTGAGTAAGAAACACCCACATATCCTGCCAAAGGTAAGTCTGTTCTAGCAACTCCAGGGTGAAGGTGGAAGATGGTGGGAAGGTCCAGTCCTCAGGGAGGTTCAGGCAGACCACTCCTGCTCTCCTAACCCTATCATAAGGAAAGCCATTCCTATAGTCAGGAGATAATAATGTGCTTGGAAGCAGTCACATGACCAACCACAATGGCAAATGTCTGTTTGTGAAGTGTCCTTGAAATGTGGCTCAGCCAAAGGACAAAGGCAGGTGAAATAACAGTCCCCAGAACCCTTTGCTGGTCCTGAACTGGAAGCAATTTTCTATC
>NW_021612180.1:0-1113 GCF_004785775.1 Grammomys surdaster | reverse complement strand
CTAGGAACTTTTTCATGACCGAGTTAACTGTTCACCCAAAGTCTGTTATTTTCTATGCTTTATGTTTCTTGGAAAACAATCATAAGTGAGGTCAATTAGACCTGCTTTATATAGTTACCCATAGTAATTTTGGAATCGAGACCTCCCTGGGAATTGACATCCTACTTTCTGCCACATGCTTGGGTAACTGACACCCTGGTTGGCAAGTTGGTACATGAATGCTAGGCAAGTCAAGTCACCCTGCCACAGGTGAATAACCCAGTCAATGAGGACAGGATAAGCATGGTGCCAATATATATTCTTTAGGAAGTCTCCTATCCCAGAATACAGTATTGTAGTCTCGATGCTTTGGAGAGAACAGCTGGGAAGTAAAGGCAGATGTTTTCAGATTTCCTTCCAGATCTCCATCCACACAGTCTTTGCTCTCGGCTCTACAGTTTCTAGATCTGAATCCTACCTGCCTTGTTCCTAAAGGGAATGACTGCAGTGGGGGTCAGTTTTGGTTTCTATTCTAAGACCTTTGTGTCAGGCTTACACATTCAGGTTTCACATCCTTCCACAGAGAGGGGAGTGGAGATCTGCTGAAGTGTCCAACTCCAGGGCTTCCTGACATCTCTAGTGGGTACTTTGGTAGCCTAGCCCAGTATCAGGGCTCCCCCTCCACTGACCATTCTGCATCCCTACCTCAAGATGTCATCTTGATATAGATGATGTCATCTATTACTGTGCAGTACTGACTTTCAGACCCAGTGAGCAAATGGTTCAATGATTGTACACATTTGCTGTAACCCTGTCCTGGTTTTATTCATTTTACATTCTTTCTCTCACGTTTCTCTCTCTCTCTCCAAGTTGTTGAGCAATGGCTTTTATTGGGATTTCTAACAGTAGCATGAAATACTCAAAGACAGCTGCATCACCAAGGCCCACCCCTGCATGAGTGACAGCTCAGGAAAGCTGGGAACCTGGAGCAGCTCAGCAGCTCAAAGAGTGTCCTTTACAAGTGATTCTGGTGTAACTCTCTTCCAGGCATCTCTGGGTTTCTGCTTCTCCCAGGAAGCTGGTCTGGATGCAGAGTCTTCTGTGCAGCTCAGCTTCATTAGTCTGAGAGGGACT
>NW_021612179.1:0-1260 GCF_004785775.1 Grammomys surdaster | reverse complement strand
TACTATACTATACTATACTATACTATACTATACTATACTATACTATAAACTGACACATTAGATTTGGACAAAACAAGAGGAAGGAAAAGAGCCCAAGAGAAGGTACAAGAATCCACCTCATTCACACATTCTGGAATCCTATAAAAACACTAAACTAGAAGCCATAATATACATGCAAAGGACCTGGTGCAGACCCATGTAGGCCAGGTGCATGCTGCCTCACTCTTCATTCGTGCTTTGAGCATGTTGATTTAGAGAATCTTGTTTTCTTGGTGTCCTCTATCCCCTCTGGCTCTTACATCCTTTCCACCTCTTCTACTAGGTTCTCTGGGCCCCAAGGGAACAGACTTGATGAAGAATATCCCATTTAGGGCTGAGTGTTCCAAGGTCTCTCATTCTTTTTTAAAAAATTAATCATTATATTCATTTACATTTCAAATGATATCGCCCTTCCTGGTTACCCCTCCACCAACCTCCCTATCCCATTCTCCTTCTCCCGCCTCCCATTTGCCTCTATGAGGGTGCTCCTCCACCCACTCACCCATTCCCACCTCACCCCTCTAGAATCTCCCTATAATGGGGCATCAAGGCTCCATCCCTTCCTATTATGTCAGATAAGACCATCCTCCGCTACATATGTAGCTGGAGTCCTGGCTCCCTCCATGTATACTCTTTGGTTGGTGGTTTAGTCCCTGGGAGTTCTGGGTGGTCCAGTTAGTTGATGTTGTTCTTCCTATGGGGTTGCAATCTCCTTCAGCTCCTTCAGTTCTTTCTCTATCTCTTCCATTGGGGTCCCCAGGCTCAGTTCAATGGTTGGCTGTGAACATCTGCATCTGTGTTGGTCAGGTGCTGGTAGAACCTTTCAGGGAACAGCCATACCAGACTCCTGTCAGCAAGCACTTCTTGGCATCAGCAATAGTGTAGGGGTTTGGTGTCTTCAGATGGGATGAACAGAGACAAAAAAAAATGGAACAGAGGCTGAAGGAAAGGCCATCCAGAGACCACCCCACCTAGGGATCCAAGGTCTCTCATTCTTTGCATAATGTCTGTCTGTGGGTCTTTGTATTTGTTCCTATCTGCAGATGGGAAAAATAATTTTTAAAAATGAAGCCATGTATGTGAGAATGAGTGGGCAGTCTGAATATCTGGAAGTTGTGGAAACAAAGAGTGGTAGTGAGTCATTCACGTACATACAGTTTGCATATATTAAATAAACATAAGCTTAAGAAAATGTGTTATCTTTATCATTTATGTTTTTTT
>NW_021612178.1:310-1402 GCF_004785775.1 Grammomys surdaster | reverse complement strand
TGGGATGCCTGTTGAGGAAAGCAGCTATCAGGGATTGGAACCAGCACAAGACAAAGGTGACAGTTCCTTTTATACAGCACAAGTGGATTATAGTTTGCAAACCTGAAAAGAGTTGGACATCAATAAAGTCAATGCAGGAATTGAAATTTTTGCAGTTGGATTTTTGGCTTCATTTGAAGGAGTATCATCACTGTGAAGTTTTGAAATGTTTCTATATACCGTATGATGTTGTACATATATGATCTGATGTTAAGCTTTCATTTGATGCTGCAATGAATTTTAGAGAGTTCAGGAAGGGAAATGGACATTTAGGATTCTGTGCTTTGTTGAGTCCTGACTAGACTATGGGTATTTTTTCATTGGATAGTTTCTAAGGTCTTTTGGCTTGCACCCCTGTACTCTCATTGGTTTGCACAAGCAAATTAGTGCCAGGGAATGGTTTTGATTGTTTCACTATGCTTAGCATACATGAATTTAGCACTAATCAGATATGTGGCCTTACTGAGGATGGGGTCACTTTGTCATAGGAAGTGTGTCACAATGTGGGTTTCATAAAAATCTCAGGTCAGGCCAACTTGGTTAAAACCATCCTTCTGGCAGCCTGTGGGACAGAATAATCTGCCTTCCTTGGCACCTTTAGCACTATGTCTTTCTAAATGCTGCCCTCATTTCTCCCTTAGTGATAATAGAAGGAGTCTTTAGACTGTAAATCAGTCCAAATTCACTATCATTCTAAATAGGAGTTTTCTTACTTATGGGATCTCTTCATTGTGATGAATACTTAACTAACAAAGATGTGGGTACCAGAGACTGGGTTATCATTGTGATAGGTCTGTCCATGTTTTTGTTTGTAGGAAATTCGATTCTGGCAGTTTGGATTCTTAAATGGAGCTTAGTATGCTGAATTATTAGCCACAGGACAGAGTGGTGCTAAGAGTTATTTTAGCTAAAGGGGCTTGGCTTAGTAGATTTCAGAGGATAGGAATATTATTATGAGTCTTAGAAAAAAATTCTTTTTTCATTTTTGTGAGAAATAGGACTCCCTTATGCCCTTGTCTTAAGATTTTTCTGGTTTGTAACTTAAAGCGATAT
>NW_021612178.1:0-210 GCF_004785775.1 Grammomys surdaster | reverse complement strand
GGTTCCTTTTTTTCATTTTTACAGAAGGTGATATAATTCTGGTTCAAATGGCCAAGGCATGGATGGGATGGCTGCTGTCTGTTGTCATGATGACTACAAATGTAGTGAACCAAAATGTATAAATGGAAGATAAATAAGAGATCTATATCCTGAGGCTAGAAATCAGAGGTTTTTGATCTGAAACATGACATGGGATACACAAGCTTTGGT
>NW_021612177.1:0-1815 GCF_004785775.1 Grammomys surdaster | reverse complement strand
CCCCTCTCCCTTCTCCTCCCCTCTCCCCTCTCCCCTCTCCTCTCTGCTATATGTTAATGATTGAAAATGTGATTTCTCAGCTTCCACTCTGGCTGCCTGCTGCCATGTCTCCCCTGCCCGTGTGAAATCTCTCTGGAACCATAAGCCAAAATAAACTGTTCCTTCTTGTAGTCATAGTGTTTGATCACAGCAACAGAAAGGAGCTTGCAAAGAATGGTTTTAAAAGAATTGAGAAAAGCAATCTCTGAAGTGTTCTATAGAACTCAGTAACATATCTTTCATCTTTCCATCTTGATGGAAGAGTTTTAAATTATTGCTTCAATCTCATTACTCACTATCAGTCTATTTGGAATCTCTATTCCTTCTTTCAGTCTTGGTAGGTCATATGCATGCAGGAATTGATCCATTTCTTCTGGGTTTTCCAATTTGTTAATTATTCATTGCAAAAAGCATTGAGAAACAGTGCATAAGGGCTTGAAAGAAGTCACCTAAAACTTCAACAGCCATTTAGTTACCCCATGTATTTACAGCCACGGAATTTCTCCATTCATTACAAATTCTGTAGTGACTCTTCAACGAGCCACACATGACTAATCATCTCCTTTGTGGCAACTCAACACTTAGAATTAAGCAGACACAAAGGCTGTATTCTCACAACTCTCTACTCAAGAACTTTGAGTTTCTTCATTCACCTATCTTCGAGTTCCATTTATTGCTTTTGGTGTCCAAAGTTCTCATGATGTGTGTGGATACAGACTTTGATGGTCGTGGTGATGCTGCTGCTGTGTGTGGATACAGGCTTTGATGGTCATGGTGATGTTGCTGTGTGTGGACACAGGCTTTGATGGTTGTGGTGCTGCTGCTGTGTGTGGATGCAGGCTTTGATGGTCGTGGTGATGTTGCTGTGTGTGGATGCAGGCTTTGATGGTCGTGGTGAAGCTGCTGCTGTGTGTGGACGCAGGCTTTGATGGTCGTGGTGAAGCTGCTGCTGTGTGTGGATGCAGGCTTTGATGGTCGTGGTGCTGCTGCTGTGTGTGGATGCAGGCTTTGATGGTCGTGGTGATGCTGCTGTGTGTGGATGCAGGCTTTGATGGTCGTGGTGATGCTGTGTGTGGATGCAGGCTTTGATGGTCGTGGTGATGCTGCTGTGTGTGGATGCAGGCTTTGATGGTCGTGGTGATGCTGTGTGTGGATGCAGGCTTTGATGGTCGTGGTGATGCTGCTGTGTGTGGATGCAGGCTTTGATGGTCGTGGTGATGCTGCTGTGTGTGTGTGTGAACACAGGCTTTGATGGTCGTGGTGATGCTGCTGTGTGTGTGTGGATACAGGCTTTGATGGTCGTGGTGATGCTGCTGCTGTGTGTGGATGCAGGCTTTGATGGTCGTGGTGATGCTGTGTGTGGATGCAGGCTTTGATGGTCGTGGTGATGCTGCTGTGTGTGGATGCAGGCTTTGATGGTCGTGGTGATGCTGCTGTGTGTGTGTGTGAACACAGGCTTTGATGGTCGTGGTGATGCTGCTGTGTGTGGATGCAGGCTTTGATGGTCGTGGTGAAGCTGCTGCTGTGTGTGGATGCAGGCTTTGATGGTCGTGGTGATGTTGCTGTGTGTGGATGCAGGCTTTGATGGTCGTGGTGATGCTGCTGTGTGTGTGTGTGTGAACACAGGCTTTGATGGTCGTGGTGATGCTGCTGTGTGTGTGTGGATACAGGCTTTGATGGTCGTGGTGATGCTGCTGCTGTGTGTGGATGCAGGCTTTGATGGTCGTGATGCTGCTGCTGTGTGTGGATGCAGGCTTTGATGGTCGTGGTGATGCT
>NW_021612176.1:831-1759 GCF_004785775.1 Grammomys surdaster | reverse complement strand
AAATTCAAAACACTGTGGAAAAATCAAACAAAAGAGATATCAAAGAACTTTATGAAAAAGGAGTAATTTGCATTTAAAAATCATAAAAAATGGAAAATTGATAAGGAGACCATTAGATTTGTAAAGGATTGTGATTTAAAACAATATTTCCTGATAAAATTGAAAATTTACTTGGCAAGAAACTCATAAAATTGAAAACACTGTGGAAAAATCAAACAAAATAATATCAAAGAAATACAAGAAAAAGGAGAAGTTTGCAATTAAAATCATAAAAAATAGAAAACTGATAAGGAGAACATTTGCTATGTAAAGGAATGTGATTTAAAACAGTTTTTCCTGATAAAATTGAACATTTACTTGGCAAAAAATTCATAAAAATCAAAACAGTACGGAAAAATCAAACAATAGAGATAGAAAAGGACTTTATGAAAAACGAGTAATTTCATTTAAAATTCATAAAAATAGAAAATTCATAAGAAGACCATTTGATTTCTAAATAAAAGTGATTTAAAAAGTATTTCCTGATAAAATTGAACATTTACTTGGCAAAAAATTCATAAAATTGAAAACACAGTGAAAAAGCTAGTGAAAAATTCAGCAAAAATAGTGAAAATGAGAAGAAATATTACACAGTCAATAATAAACTATAATCTAACGGAAGAGAAATCAAAAAAGTTATGAACAAGGATAAATTTGCGTTTAAAATTCATAAAAAATAGAAAATTGATAAGGAGAACATTTGATTTGTAAAGGAATGTGATTTCAAACAGTTTCTCCTGAAAAAATTCAACATTTACTTGCCTAAAAACTCATAAAATTGAAATTTTTGTGGAAAAATCAAACAAAAGAGATATCAAAGAATTTTTTAAAAAGGAGAAATCTGCATTTAAAATTAACAAAAAGGAAAATTGATAAGGAGAACATTTGA
>NW_021612176.1:0-731 GCF_004785775.1 Grammomys surdaster | reverse complement strand
TAACGGAAGAGAAATCAAAAAAGTTATGAACAAGGATAAATTTGCGTTTAAAATTCATAAAAAATAGAAAATTGATAAGGAGAACATTTGATTTGTAAAGGAATGTGATTTCAAACAGTTTCTCCTGAAAAAATTCAACGTTTACTTGCCTAAAAACTCATAAAATTGAAATTTTTGAGGAAAAATCAAATAAAAGAGATATCAAAGAATTTTTTAAAAAGGAGAAATTTGCATTTAAAATTAACAAAAAGGAAAATTGATAAGGAGAACATTTGATTTGTAAAGGAATGTGATTTCAAACAGTTTCTCCTGATAAAATTCAACATTTACTTGGCAAAAAACTCATGAAATTGAAACAACTGTGGAAAAATCAAACAAAAGAGATATCAAAGAAATATTTTAAAAAGGGAGAAATTTTCCTTTAAAATTCATAAAAAAAGGAAAATTGATAAAAGAACATTGGATTTGTAAAGGAACGTGATTTACAACAGTTTTTCCTGATTAAATTAAACTTTAACTTGGCAAAAATTCATAAAATTCGAAACACTGTGGAAAAATCAAACAAAAGAGATATCAAAGAACTTTATGAAAAGGAGTAATTTCATGTAAAATTCATAAAAATTAGGAAATTCCTGAGGAAACCATTTGATTTGTAATGGAATGTGATTTAAACAGTTTTTCCTGATAAAATTAAACATTTACTTGGCAAAATATTCATAAAATTCAAAACA
>NW_021612175.1:292-1186 GCF_004785775.1 Grammomys surdaster | reverse complement strand
ATCTGGGTCTATTTCTTAGATGCTCATATTTTTAAAATGTTATATTATTAAAATGTTATGCTCATATGAAACTCAGAATGGGAAAAGCTCACCATCGAACATGGTCTTAGCTTTTGGTGGGTAACTTTACTTGTAGGATGGATTCTGCTGAAACCAGCATGGACTCCCTCATTTTCCCCCTGCATCTTAGATCCCTTGTCACTGCTTCAGAGATGTAATGCTATGTTTTATTTCTGGTTTTTGTAACTGGAGATTGGAAATACAATCAGCATAAAATGTTTTGAAAATAATTATACACTGTTTTGTGCCTTGTAAGGACTTTACCAGCTGGGACATTTTGTAAAATTACTTGTTAGCTGCTGCCATTTTTTGGCTCTCTCTGCCTTCTTAAGGGCATTGAAATTGTTCTCTTCCAGCCCAGTCCTAAGAAAGGCCCATTGAGATTTGCTAACACTATCACAAAAATGAAATAATACAAATAGCATTAGCATCTATTGAGAAAATACATGAAGATAGCCAAGTAGAACTTATGAAAGAAAGATGATACAGTGATACACAATTTCTCTCCCTCCTCACCCCTCTTTTTTTTATGACTTGATTTCTCTGTGTAAACCCTGGCCAACCTGGTTTTGTCTCTCTTTTCTCATCTCTCTCCTCTCTCCCTTTCTCCCTCTCTCCCTCTCTCCCTCTCTCCCTCTAACCCTCTCTCCCTCTCTCCCTGTCACCCTCTCTCCCTCTCTCCCTCTTACCCTCTCTCACTCTCTCCCTCTCTTCCTCTCTCCCTCTCTGTCTCTCTCCCTCTCTCCCTCTCTCTCTCTCTACCTCCTCTCCTCTCCTCTCTCCTCTAGCCTCTCGCCTCTCTCTCTCTCTCTGTCTCTCTCTCTCTCTCTCTCT
>NW_021612175.1:0-192 GCF_004785775.1 Grammomys surdaster | reverse complement strand
TTTAGATCTAGCTGCAGAAGGCTATAAAGAGGACCTAGGGCAATAGGTGGACTGTTCTGTGTGCCCTTGAGGCCTTCAGCTTCCCTGGTATGAGCCTGGAGTATGGTGGGAAGTGAAAATAACCCCACTACACACCCTCAAAACGTAGGTATACTTACCAGGGGATACAGGATGGTATCTCATGTACCCTTC
>NW_021612174.1:963-1077 GCF_004785775.1 Grammomys surdaster | reverse complement strand
CATAGTGCTTTTCTGCTGGAATCTAGCAACTTACTTGGACATTCAGTATGAAACACTGAAAGATACATGTTCGCATGTTACAAGTGTTTCTGCTTTAAAGCAAACACACTTCCT
>NW_021612174.1:0-863 GCF_004785775.1 Grammomys surdaster | reverse complement strand
CCGCATGTTACAAGTGTTTCTGCTTTAAAGCATACACACTTCCTAACTGAAATGTCACATGTAACATGATTTAGGTGGTTTCAGCTCTGTTGTACTTGCCTTTATCTCTGGAAGTATGAATACACTGCAATTTGTGTATTTTTACATTAGCTTTGTTCAATACGTTCTATAGTGCTTTTCTGCTGGAATCTAGCAACTTGACCATTCTGTTTGAAACAATGAAAGATACATGTCTGCATGTTACAAGTGTTTCTGCTTTAAACCAAACACACTTCCTAACTGAAATGTCACATGTAACATGATTTCGGTGTTTTCAGCTTTTTGTACTTGCCTTTATATCTGGAAGTAAGAATACACTGCAATTCGCGTATTTTTACATTAGCTTTATTCAATACGTTCTATAATGCTTTTCTGCTGGAATCTAGCAACTTACTTGAACATTCAGTATGAAACACTGAAAGATACAGACCGCATGTTACAAGTGTTTCTGCTTTAAACCAAACACACTTCCTAACTGAAATGTCACATGTAACACTATTTAGGTGTTTTCAGCTCTGTTGTACTTGCCTTTATCTCTGGAAGTAAGAATACACTTCAATTCGCGAATTTTTACATTAGCTTTGTTCAATACGTTCTATAGTGCTTTTCTGCTGCAATGTAGCAAATTACTTGAACATTCAGTTTGAAACAATGAAAGATACATGTCCGGATGTTACAAGTGTTTCTGCTCTAAACCAAACACACTTCCTAACTGAAATGTCACATGTAACATGATTTAGGTGTTTTCAGCTCTCTTGTATTTGTATTTATCTCTGGAAGAAAGAATACACTGCAATTCTTGTATTTTTACATTAGCTTTGTTC
>NW_021612173.1:814-1176 GCF_004785775.1 Grammomys surdaster | reverse complement strand
TTTCTTTGATTTCTCTTCCGTTTGATTATAGTTTGTCATTGGGTGTGTAATTTTTCTTCAAGTTTTCACTCTTTTTCCTGAATTTTTCACTAGTTTTTTTCGACAGTGTTTCCAATTTTATGAATTTTATGCAAAGAAAATATTCAATTTTATCAGGAAAAACTGTTTTAAATCACATTCCTTTACAAATAAATTGGTCTCCTTATCAGTTTTCTATGTTTTACAAATTTTAAAAGCAAATTTCTCCTTGTTCATAAGTTTATTTGATTTCTCTTCCGTTTGATTATAGTTTATCATTGGCTTTTTAATTTCTCTTCAAGTTTTCACTATTTTTCATGAATTTTTCACTAGCTTTTTCCACA
>NW_021612173.1:0-714 GCF_004785775.1 Grammomys surdaster | reverse complement strand
ATTGGGTGTGTAATTTTTCTTCAAGTTTTCACTCTTTTTCCTGAATTTTTCACTAGTTTTTTCGACAGTGTTTCCAATTTTATGAATTTTATGCAAAGAAAATATTCAATTTTATCAGGAAAAACTGTTTTAAATCACATTCCTTTACAAATAATTTGGTCTCCTTATCAGTTTTCTATTTTTTATAAATTTTAAAAGCAAATTTCTCCTTGTTCATAAGTTTATTTGATTTCTCTTCTGTTTGATTATAGTTTATCATTGGCTTTTTAATTTCTCTTCAAGTTTTCACTATTTTTCCTGAATTTTTCACGAGCTTTTTCCAGTGTTTTCAGCTTTGAATTTTTTGCCAGGTAAATATACAATTTTATCAGGAAAGACTACTTTAAATCACATTCCTTTACAAATCAAATGTTCTGCTTATCAATTTTCTATTTTTTATGAATTTTAAAAGCAAATTTCTCCTTGTTCATAACTTTCTTTGATTTCTCTTTCTTTTGATTATTGTTTATCATCGGCTATTTAATTTTTCTTCAAGTTTTCACTATTTTTCCCGAATTTTTCACTACCTTTTTCCACAGTGTTATCAATTTTATGAATTTTTTTCCAAGGAAATGTCCAAGTTTATCAGGAAAAACTGTTTTAAATCACATTCCTTTACTAATCAAATGGAATCCTTATCAATTTTTTATTTTTATGAATTTTACATGAAAATTT
>NW_021612172.1:1286-1713 GCF_004785775.1 Grammomys surdaster | reverse complement strand
TCCTCAGAGGAGTTACCTCATCCTCTGAGGGCGCTTCTTCTGCAAAGAATTCCACTTCTGGTTTTTCTTAAAGGAGGTCTCTACTTTGTATCCAAAATGAGAATGCTTGACTCAGGACCTGTCTAGGGCCATGACATTGATAAAACCTCCTCATCACTTGTCTTACCTTTTCCCAGTTTTCTAAAGACATGCTTCTTCCTCTGGGAACCATGGGTTGACACTCAGTACAAAGTCATAAAATGCTGTCAAACTCTTCTTTGAAGTTTTAGCACCTCTACTTTCTAACATATGATTTAATACCACCAGGAACAAGCCCCTGTTCTTGGAGTGTGAATGCCCCATGGTTTTTAACTTCTTGTTGTCTTAACTCGATGATTCTCTATCTAGGAGTCTGCAGCAATCTGAAGAAGTTCTATCCTTACCTCAA